>NW_009635745.1:17257-76857 GCF_000690535.1 Cariama cristata | reverse complement strand
GGTTAATGGTTGGATTCAATGATCTTAAATGTCTTTTCAAATCTGAATAATTCTATTATTTAGTTGTTCTTTTTTAAAATCTTCTTTATACTTCCCTTTGTTATGGTGCTTGTATGGTAGAGAAGACTGAACATGCTGTTCATACGGTTCTGACATTCATTCAGTGAGAACACTGCAAATTATACTAGTTAGTAGAGTCTCATTGCTGCCACAGCTGCTCAGCCACTTGCTTATATTCATCTTTCCTCTCGTCTGGTTAAACTGAAAGTTCCTAGGCACAGTCTTTTGTGTGTGTGAGTATTTGTGATTAGCAAAGTCAAAACCACAACAGTGATGAGATACCCCTACACAGTACAAGATGCAAGACCCAAGGAGCAACTAATTTGAGCAGGTATGCTAAGTACATATGGCACAAGAACCATGTCTGATTTCACTGAAGATAGAAAGGGAAATTACTGATACCAATATTGCAAGATGGCATCCTTAAACACTCGAAAGCAGTAACAAGATTCAGATGAGCAAGCACCTCTGTGATTCATTCCTATCTGCCTGTTGATAAAGAGTATTACAAGCAGCTGGTCTGATTATCACCTTCTCCACCACACGTTGGTAAGAATTCCATTCTCACTGAGGCTTGAGAGCAAGACTCAAAGGAAACATGAATGTGGTGAGTTCTTACACTGCTGCAGTGGACTACCAATAGGATCCTGACTTCTGTGTACTTTCTCCTTCTCTGTGGTTTGCTAAATACTTTCTTGTTTCCTATATTGCATTTTTACTGTTTTCCACGTTGTGCATGTAAACGGGATGTCGTCGTATCCTTGTTCAACACAATAGTATTTGCTCAGTTAGATCTTTCCTACAGCCCCACGTTTTCCGTGCTATTAAAGAATGTAAACTGAGAGAAGGAACAAGAAGTACACATAGTAAAGCTTGTTTAATGCACAGTTTTGTTATTTGAGCTTCATCTTTGTATTCCTTTCAGATCTTATATTTCTAATTCACTGTGACACCTGCCCAAAATTACATTACAAATTCTCTGGGTCAGGTATTTTGCACCTCTTTTGCCAAATGCTTTGTGCAAATTCTATGCAAACAGTAAACATCAATCATCACCGTAATACTAATAAATGCAAATTAAATGCTACTCCAGGAGCTATTCTTTCAGAATACTAACAGTTGCAATTTCTCTGGGACTTCCCCCCAACCCCTCACACTGCAAATACTTTAGTTAAATAACTGAGGCTGAGCGGCAATGCCGTAATTAGCCTAGCCCAGGCTGCTTTTAACAGTGATAGTGCTACCAACATAACGAAGGCATTCATGATTCCAAGAAAGTACCCATTGCCATTTCACTGCATGGAATTAAAATATTGTTTATGCATAGAATGATTGGTCTTATGACAACACCAAGCCCATACAGAATTGTGAGGAACGTGGGAAATGAACAGAAAGAGCTTGCATCTTCACTCAGCAGCTGGCAACCACTACATGTGATCTATAGAAAGAGTATCAGAACAACACTGGAAGGCTCAGTTGTTTTAGCCTTTCATAAATGTAGGGACAGCACACAGGGATCTACAGATCGACTGCTGTAGGTAGTATACATTGTATGGGTGCAGAGTTACAGTCATTAAGAAAATATACATCATTCAGGATACACACTAACCCTACCATGTGCTTGGAAACTTAAAGAAAACAGATGAGTTGTTCCCATTGTGTTAACCACAGACTACCAATGACCATCTATGCCAGGGAAGTCCTTTCTTTTTCATGTAACTTTTCTCTTAGGCTGTTAGAGGCGAAACAACCAACAAACTGATGAGACTAATCACTTTTAAGAAATGAGGCTCTTTAGTTACAAAGCTGATTGTGTCAAATCAGCTCTGTATAGCTGATGGGCTATATCAAATAGAACTTAAATTAATCATCTACTTGGAGCACCACAGTCTCCACAAGCAATATACTCCATGGCAAGAACGTGTATTGTCTACTGACACTATGCTACCTCCTGAATTGAGTCTATGCTAATCATATGTGGGACATAACAACTACAAATAAGGAATACTGAAAAAGTTCAGAGAGAATAGGAGTGATTCAGTTCCTGATTTCTCACTAATACAAAGGATACAGTCTGCATTAGGGAATAACACTGTCAGTTTTGCTGTCATCACTTTATACACTATCCTCATGTTCAGTCTATGCATGATTACACAGGTGCCAAGGAAGGGCATGCTACCATGCTACTACAAAAAAAATATTTCCTCTCCAAACATTTTTTTTTCAGTGTCACAGACAAGCTAACTCAGGACTGCCCATGCTCTATCAACTGTGTGCAAATATCTCAGTTACACCAATTTTGTTCAAAAACCTTGAGGTGGCAAGCACAGGAACTGTATATCTGCCCTATGAAGGTACTTGTGTGCACAAGCATCTGACATGCTCTGTTTCCTAACTTGTCCATCATAGGCATACACATGCAAACCTGTTGAATGCCAGGAGACAGCACTATGGCTATAAGCAGAGAGCTAAATTCTGTGCTATGCCTTAGACTGTTGGAGTTTAAGGAAAAAATTACCTAAAGCCATTATAACAGCTTCTGAGCATCTCTTGCGGCTACAGTGGTACTCTAGGGTGATTAGGAGTTCTGAAGCTTTTCTGATTGACCACAGCCTCAGAAAAGCTGTCAACCAAATGCCTCACAATCCACCTGCCTTTGCTTTTTTTTCCTGATATTTGCTTTTCTCCTCTTCCAGAGAACAAGCTTGAAGCTGCAAGCAAACAATGTATGCCTTCTTCACACTGCTCCTAATATTAAGAAACATCCTCAAGGGTGCAGTTTTTCAGGATCCTTACATATGACTTGTAGTTCTGTAATTTGATCTTTCTTTCTGGTCTTTCAAATAGCAAAAACATTGAGAGATTTAAGAAAAACACAAAGCCTTGCTGTCATTGGCTTCCAAAAATTTAATCTACTCTGTTTAGTGCTTTACTAATTGGCTGCAGAATGTGTCATGATATGGGAAAAAAGCCAATAAACACCATTAGAGAAAATGAGTCTTTTCATGTAGGTTCAAATCTTGTGTCGAATGCATCGGGCAATACCACTTGGAATAGCTTGCAATTCTCAGGATCCCTGTGGCTGATATTATCACCAAAAGCCATAAACCAAGTCAAGTCTGGTGATAAGAGCTACGCCCGTCACTTAGTGAAGCATCATATAGTTATCAAAACACCAATCACTGCCACCACTAACTGATGTTTATCCTGGGCACACCAAAACTACTTAAGCAACCAGACCTTCTGAGCTAACCATCATGCATAAAATTAAGGTACATATTTTGCATGCACCTACTGGAAAAAAAACCCACCCTACTGAATACCCCCTGTTTACCAAAGAAAATGAACTGACTAAATATAAACACTATGCACTGAAAGTTCATTTGTGCATGAAAACAATTGAAGAGTGCAGTTTGCAACGTATTCCCCTCTTTCTATGCTGGTTCACTCTATCATATCGCTTCACCACTTCTCTACCAGTAGTGATAGTAGAAATTCAACATATTTTGGTGGCAGTCTGCGAGAAAGCGCTGTATTGGGAGACAGCAGCAAGAAAGATGATCTGTAAGGCAGTTTCAATGGAAATGGTTGCCCTTTTCCTTGCTCTCAGTTCTTTCCTTCAGTAGGAGAAGGTATCTTACCACTTTCCCAAAACCTTACTGTGTTCTGAAAGACCCTTTTGCTTCCTAGTGGATGAAAGGAGGTGCAACTATGCCCAGCCACTATCAGGTGAAAGGATGATACTTGGCTCCAGCATTGGCAGCTAGAGACTGCTATGATAAGAACAGAGGTACCTCAGTCTTCATTAGTGAAAAAGAGGTTTCCTATAATCATTTGATGCATGAACATCAAACTATTGGTGCTAAAGAAGTACAGCAGTGGCCTAGTGAATAAGCTGGCCTTAACAAACAGAAGTTCAGCAAACAATCCCATCAAAAAGTAGACTTTTAAAGGGATGCTGAAGGACAAGAATAACACTCTTCTCTCACCACTCATTCCATGTGTGATACACAGCTTTTTGTGAAACCTGTATCTGATCTGGCATGAGAGTTTAGACCACAACACAAATGCAGAGACAATAATGAAGATGTTGATCACACGCGTGTAGTTTGATTGCCATTTGGACAGCCACACCGTCACAGTATGAATGAACTAATCAAAACTGGGCTGTATATGAGGGATCTTGTTTGTCACTAACAGGTCTCTCAGTTTGCTCCTAACAGCCTACTGGGAGGGAGTATCATGTGGTACCATTGTCAGATAGCTGCACATCTACTGGTTTTGAAGTTTTGAGAGAAGGGATACACAGGGCACTGCAGAACATCTAGGCAGCTCTTATCACTGCAATATCTTGCCTTATGGGTCTCACAGTGAAAATTACGTTCTGGATGCTCTGCTCTCCTCTGTCTTGCAAAAATGCTTGTACACAGGCACACCCATATTGCCCACTGTTGCTCAGTTTTGCTTAAGATCTCTTGGTATCTGCCATATAGTATGTAGGTATGCATGCATACCTGTGTACATACATATACATACTTCCTACAGCACTTCCTACGAGTTCCGCTGTGTATTTCTGTGATATTCCCTTTCTTACTCCCTTCTGCAAACCCTTTTGTTGCATACACCACAGAAGGGAGTTGCGGATATCCTGTTCAACTGGAACCTTTGGGTGGAGCAGCACTGTTGGCAGCAGTACCTCCTGTTTTCTCTCCTCTTTTAGGTGTAGTCCCATCTCTGATTATCTACAAGGCTTTATCATGGCTATTCCTAAACTCTGGTGTTGCTCATCTGCAGATGACTTACATACATGCCACTGCTGGCTCCTCAGTGTCCTGCTGTACAACCCTTCTAACCAGAAAGTCAAGCACTGTTTGACCTTACTTCACCACTTTAGGGGCACTAGGAACCAATGTATTGCTTCCTTACTCCCTGGATACATGTGTTGGGGAAAGGACAATGCTGGGGAGGGGCCAGCTCCTGAGATACAGAAACTGTCCATCTGATAGGCACAATCACAGGCATGCTTGTTACCGGTATTGAGGGGCTGAGGTTACAAGAAAATCTGGAGAACGCCTTCTGCACTTCTGACTTTGCGTGTTCTTTCCCTCCAGGACTGCCTTTCAGCTTTCTCCCTGTCTAATGTACTCCATATCTCAGGCTTCCTCAGCAAGCCCTCCTTCCACCCTCATGCACTTTTCTTCTACTTTGAATCACAGAATGGTTGAGGTTAGAAGGGACCTCTGGAGGTCATCATGTCCAACACCCCTGCTCAAGCAGGGTCACCCACAGCAGGTTGCCCAAGACTATGTCTAGATGGCTTTTGAATATCTCCAAATTATCTCCAATATCTTCTTTACAGCTACCCTTCAGGTATTTATATACATTGATGAGATCCCCCCTGAGTTGTCTCTTCTCCAGGCTGAACAGTCCCAGCTCTCTCAGCCTTTCCTCATATGAGAGATGCTCTAGTCCCTTAATCATCTTCACGGCCATTTTACTGGACTCTGTTCAGTAGCTCCACATCTCTCCTGTACTAGGGAGCCTAGAACTGGACACCCTTCCCCAGGTGTGGCCTCACCAGTGCTGAGAAGAGCGGAAGGATCACCTCCCTTGACCTGCTCTTTCTCTCTCTCTCCCCCTCTCTACTCCACGCACTCCCTCCTATATGATCCATTTTTCTCCCATTATCTTTGTGTCTATTTAAATCCTTCTTAAAGACATTTGTAGAACTAGTATGCTGTCAAACAGCTGCCATGCTTTTTGAAGGACAGTAGGTTCTTCACAAACCTTGTCACCCATCAGATGCAAAAATTTCATACGCAACAAGTGATCTGATTTCAAGTAATCAATTTTTCTTGATACTAGTCAATAAAAAGTTAACACAGTGTTACTATGACCCTCCATCACAACAGTTAGTAAAAACAACCAGGAACAAAATCATACTCCCAACAGACTTTTTCACATGAACAACTTCTTTCCCTTTTCCTATGTTTGAAGTTCTTCTTCATTGGCTTTACCAAGCAAACAAATAAGTAACAATGATGATGCAATCTAACCACTTTAACAAACTCAATTGAATTTTTTCTCAAAGAGACAGACAGATAAAGTCCAGTATGAGAACAGTTATGTCTTTACCAGTGTCCTTTCCAGAACATTCAGTTATGCATTACAGATGTCCACTTCCATAAATGATAACTAGAATTAGAAGCTTGTGATTGATTTCTGCTGAATGTTGGGAGGTAATATAGATATTATTTCCAAATAATTGTACGCTCTAGTTACCTCTGTACTAGCACTGCAATAGCATCTAAGGGGGTCTTTATGTGAAATACAGACAATGAAAAAACAGTAGCCTGTACCAAAAAACTTAGAAACAAGACTATGGGAGATGACGGGTGGGGAAGACAAATAAATAAGCAGTAAGACAACATGTCAGCAGTGCTGCTGTTAGTACCAGGCTGAGTAAATCAATTGCTTAGTCTTAGTGCATATTTTTTGACTGGTAGACTACCTTAAAAAGCATCATATATTATTTTTGTTATGTGTAAAATACCTATACTAATGTGTACAGTACTAATTAAAAAGTATCGCCCATTTAAAGAATTATATTATTAATCTCAGTTGGTTAAGTATAGTGACATTTAAGCATAAACATAAGTATTTAAAGCCACAGTCAGTACAATATACATGGCAGTTTTCCACTCTAATTAATCCACAGGTCTTCTGAAGAAAGACTATGATATAAGAAACAGAGTTTTAAAATAATAAATAGAAAAATGGGCTAAAAAAATAAAATAAAATTTAGGATTAGATAGATTAAGATTAGACCATGATTAGGCAAAATTACTTATGGAGATTAAACATCAATAACAGACCAGGCGTGTACCTAACAGCTAAGCTATGCAGAAGCATTTTGTGTGTTCACACCATGGGAACATTCAGAGCATGTCTAACACAAGATTTGTTTCACAACATAAACTTGTGTAGTTTTAAACACACCAGTAGAGCCTTTCAACGCACCTAGATCAGGCACAATTGTGTAAGAGGCTGAACAGATGAAGTATACTTTTGTGCTGCTGTAAGCAGCTTCTGACTTGGAAACTACCATTATAAATTTTACCATTACTTATTTATTTTAATTTTGACCTATAACTAGCACTCTAGCCCTAAAAATATTATATATAGATTAAACCTTAGAGTGGTAGAGATCGTACAAATAAATCAACTAAATGTTTAAAACAAAAAGTTCAAGAAAATACTGCATCTGTGAAACCAATTAATTTTCATAAAAGTCTTCAGATTTCTTTCAGAAAGGCTGTTGACTTTTTTTTCTCTATCCCCTTTTTTTCTTTTTGCTTACTGAATGCAAAAAATGAGTCTTGGGGGTTCACCCTTCCTTTTTCTCTTTTTAGATCAATGGATTTTGAATATTTTCTCAGCTTGGAAGTATTAAAACAAAATAAAATGAATCCAAACCCCTTAGTGAAAATAGGAACTATTTTAAAAGGTATAAGAACTGCAAAAAGTTGCAAAATTAGTGTTGTAAAATTACTACTCCCTCTTACTACCCTGTAGCCTTTCTGAAATCAGAAAAGCTTTTAAAGAATTCTTAAAGATTTTAGAAAGTTCCAGAATAAGAAAACTAAAATGAAGAGATGAATCAAGGTAAAAAAAGAGAAGGGAAAATGGGAAAGGATGGAAAATAAGCTCACGTATTTTTGACAATGCTCGCCTTATTAAACTAAGTACAAAAAGGAAAACAAGAAGGAAACAACACACCAAAATGCAGAAAAATCAAAACATTTGGAAAAATATTTTGTGAAACCAACTTACAAACTGTCCATTATCTACCATTTTGAAAGAGAAACATCTTCTAAATTTATGTTTGGTTTTCCCCTCCAATGTTTTGATCACATTTATAAATAAATACCTCCTGCCAATGTCTCAAAGCTCTGTGTCTTGTGTTCCCTGTCTCTTCTTACAAGGTGAATGGAGATAAGTCTTTGCTAAGTGCCAGTTCCATATAAACCTCTCTTTTTGATAGGAGATGAAAGAGAGAAAACATGGAGAAAACAGTACTTGAGTGTAACAGGCCATAGTACAGCCTGGGTTTGGAATAAATGACCATGAACAAACAGATGTAGAGTGGCTGCTACCAGGAGCTCCTGGAAAGTCATTTAGCAAGTTACATCTCTCTCCCCCTGTTCCTAGGAAGTGCTCTGGTGGAGTTTGGTTGGTATTAGCTGACTGGCTACTCAGATATGGAGAATTTCAGATCAGATATTCCATCTTGGATAAAGAAATTGGTATTTACTCTTCAACATATATTCAAACAATAACAGCAACAAAATAACTTCACTGAAAAATCCCAGATCAGTTCTCTGTTAAAAACACCCAGTCTGTAACAGGGCAGAAATCTATCCTACCATGATCAGATAACCAGCACCTTGATCCCTAAGGTATCTTTACCAAGGTTGTCATTTACAACTACCGTAAACCCAACCCAAAAACATGCAGACAGCCTTGAGCTACAAGTCTAGCAGTGCTATAAGATATCCTGCTTCTCCAGATTTGCCCTGTGGCAGAAGCCTGGACAGCAAGTATTCAGAGACACTAAAGTACATAAAGTAATGAGACAGCATTACCTTGAGAGGCAAATTCTTCAGTTACTCCTAAGAGTTTTCCAAATGGTACTTGGACTCTCAGGAGGTTCCATGTTTAATCCTTTCTTTTGCCTGAAGTATCAAAGGTGAAATCTCCCCAAAGGGTATCTTAGTACCAATCTCATACCACCCTCCAAAACTAGTTGTCATATCAATATCTGGGAAAGACCAAGGTTAAATTCATCACCACTGTAACTCCATACGCTCCTTTAGGTATATAACCTTGTAATAAGTAGAGTGCTAACATCTGGATTAACCCCATGAACATAACACTGCGCAAAGGGTGCTGTGAGCATAACATTAGAGCCAGAGCCAAGGGTGTGCTGCATTATCATGGCTTCCCCTTTCTCGTGTAAGGTGTACACATGCATGAATAGTGTGTAAAAATAATGTGAGTGCTCCGCAGCAGATTTAAAAGGAAGTTAGTATCTAGACTGGATAGCCCAGTCTGAATTTTCGATCACGTAGAAGAAGAATGAAGGCAGTACTTTCAGATACAGTCAAAAATTTTAAGAGTGATATTCAGAGTCCATGGCAAAGATTAGATGAGTATGCATTTGCCTGGAAAACACCAGAGGCAAGAGGGAATCTTCTAGACCCTGCACAAGTCCATCCCTGCCTACACCCCCGCTTTTAATTCCTCCTATTCTTAATTTCCATTATTATGCCAGTGCCTCTGGCACCACTGCTTCCTTGGTAACTCCCTCTGCCTCCACTTCCCACCTGCTCCTTGCACATGAAACTCCTTCTAGCTCATGGACAGGGAAAGGCAGGCACCTTCTTTTCATCCTAATCCCCTGTAAAACACACACCGCCTTTTACTGAGCTTGCCAATGCAATCAGAAATGGTGCTACACAACTAATAAAAATAATTATCAAGCTTTGATGATCATCCAGGATGGTTTTTATGTGTTTTCTCTCTCCATTTACGCAGTAAGTTTCATAAGACTGAATTTAAATTTCTCTGCTTGCTATGAGCATTTAAAAAATAGTCTCATCAATTAAAATATCCAAGCTGAGCACAGAAGGGTTGTTCTCATGTTAAGCCCAGTCTTGCCCATGCAGGATTTTATGTTGTGCAGACTCTGTGCACTGTCACAACAGTAATTAAATTTGAACAAAATCCTTCCCCCTCAAAGAATCACAAAGTGCCTTTATAGTTTAAAGGCACTGAAATAGAGGCTCCTGTTTACATGAACAGAAAGTAATTTTCCCATCCTTAAAATCCAATCACAAAAGTAGCAATGAGGGTGAAGGTCTGTCTCGGGATACATGCAACCACCATCTCATTGAGCTTTCAGAATGAGCCAGGCAGGAGTCCCGGAAGAAATCTGTCTGCACAGATGCACATCACCTCTATGACCTGAGCCTCTGCAAGTGCCATCTAGGAGCTACCCAAGTCACCCACATCACCAAATAAAGCTTTTTTTGCCTCCTTGCTTTTGCAGCTCCTGAAACATGTCCTGCCTTCCTCTTTTATTTTAAATATTTTTTTTTTTAATTCAGGGTCCAATCCTCCACACCTGAGCCAAGTTGTAGTCACCTTTCAAGAGCTGTAAAACATCAACTCATCAGCTGCAGGCTGTTGTCATTAATAGCATCCTCACCTCTGTGTTGTCTCTTTTGGGGATTTTTGAGTCACTTGGGGATGAACACAGCTCCTGAGCACCTCTCCTTTAGCACCTAAGCTCCTCAAGGATGGCATCTCACAGTGACACACAACTGGCAGAGTTCCTAACACAGCTCCCTCTAGTACTTAAGAATAAAAGAGCTTTCAAGCTGGAATATAACTAGAACCTGACTTTCACATGCTGTTGGCTAAATCTTGCTTTGTCCACTGACTTCCTTGGCCGAGGTGTAATATATTCATTACATACAGAGAAGTTAAAGGAAATGGGAGAAAGGCAATTATTTTGCTTTTTTGTTTTTCTATTATACAACATGATGTGCCATTTTCCCTGGTAAGGAAACCTCCTTATTTAACAGCTCATAACCGGGTAAATGTCTGTCCAAGTTATATTGACTCACTACAGTTCAAAGGAGATTTTTAGTAATTTTATTTATGAGGGAAGAAAGTGGCTAAGAGGAGTTCTTTTACCGCACCAATAATTAGCTATTGATCAGCCCTTCATTTAATAAAACATAAAATTGTTTCAAGATCCTGTGGTGTTGTTCCAAGTCCTCCTACCAAAACAGCTTTTTTTAATCCAGTTACTGATGACCTTTTGTAGAATACCTAGGTTGAACTGGAATTCTTTTTGTGCTGGATAACAGAATCAAATCAATCCTATCAGGCTGACAAAATCAACTTTCAGACAAGGCCAATTAACATATCCAATTTATTTCTTTCTTGCTTTCTGTCCTGTTGCGAGAAACATCTTCAACTAAGTCATACAAAGGCTGTGATTGTGTAAAGAAAAATCTACCATCCTTACAAACTCTGAAGCAAATGTGCTGTGATGGTTCCTGTAAGGAGCCTACAGTGAAGAGACTTGGTAGAAGAAGAGAGGGACAGAGAGAAAATGGGGCATAATTCCCTGGTTGCCAGCAGGGTGGAGGCAATACCTGAGAGGACAGGGAGGTAGCTGGCTGATCTGGGACTGCCTCGTTGCTCTGTAATATGGCCTTGTTTTGTAAAGTAAGGAGCCAACCTGTCCAGTCACCAGGGCTGGGGTTTCCCATGAAAAACATGGGCACATGGTTGGCAAGGGAGGGGTAGAGGATGAGGCAAGAGTTTTGTCAGAATCACTCCCCCACATCTCAGTGTGGGATGTGCCTTCCAAGATACAGAGCCATCCTCCAAAGTACCAAATGCCCTGAGCTAAAATCAGCCTAATTTAAAAGAGTTGCCAATTTAGTGGATGAAACTCTTTGCCAACTGGTATTTAAACAGCTGGAATGAAAGATTTAGTGTGAGAGTATATTCTTTCTTGGAAGAAAAAACAAACCACCCTACCAATGAAATAAACAAACTCAAATCTGCACTCTGTGCAAGGCAAAGTGTCTAGAGAAAACAAGAGGATTTGCACTCATGAAATCAGGACCAGATCCAAATCCACTGACTGCCTTGGCATTTCTGCTAAGGTCTGAATAGGCCAAAATCAGGTAACACTCCCTTAAAATACAGAGCTTAGTGCATTGACAGATAAATTATTTTAACCAAAAAGCCCACCGGGGCAATAGAATGGAAAATATGAATGTTACTCTCCTGTTTATATTTTTTCCTGTCATCTAGTTACCATAAATAGAAGAACTTTATTACAATTTCAATTCATTATTTGCTCAATGTATTCTTTATACATGTTCTGAAACCAAATCAAGCTGATTTGTGCCATCTACTGGTAAAGCAAGGCTTTCCAAATCCTGAGTACTTTAAAGTTTACTACAGAGCTAGTTTATTTTAAATGTTTCGGTTTATTATTCACCCTACACAAATGTGTTAGTTTGTTGCAAGAAATCTTATATATGTTCTCTCTGATAAAGAAGACTCTGTTCACATTGTCTGAGGATGATTAACAACATCATATAGGACAAATTAATCCATGGACAGCCTTAATTAGAGTGACATTATGATTCTATTGAAAAAATCTCAAAGGCACATTTTTAAACTAGTGTTTTCATGCAGTAAGCCTGGACACTGGGTAAGACCTATTTCTTAACTTGCACTATCTTTCTGCTTGTGAACCGCAATGTTCATGTCATGACAACTGCAGATATGCTCTTTCACGTCTAAGTTACCAGTTTAATTTGGATCCACTATTCCGAACCAAGTTGTTCACAGCAGAGTTTAGGCTGGGCTGCCCCTTTTATACAAGGCACTGGTAAGATCTCACACTAGCATACTGTAGTCAAACCTTGCTATTCCTAGTCAGAAAGGCTGAAATCCAACTGTGACCAGCTTGCTCAGGAATGAAGATGCCCTTATAGAAGAAAACCCCAAAGGACCTAGCTTCAATAGTGCAGCAGAATGAATAAATGGGACATGCTATCTCCTGCATCAAGGGATTGAAATGAAGGAGAGCGAAGTTTTTTTCAGCTTCAGGACAGCGTTGGCAAAAGAACAAATGGGCGTCAGCGGGTCATGAATATATTTAGGTTGGAAATTAGAAGGCTTCTAACCATCAGAAGAAAGAGGTTCTGTGACAGACAGCCAAGGGAAGCGGTGGGGGCAAACGATCTAACTAGTTTTAAGATAGATCTTGGTAACTTAATGAAAGGGATTATGAAACATGGATATCTACAACAGTAGAAAACTGGACTTGATGACCGAGGCAATCCCTTCTAGCCCTCTGTTCCCACATTTCCCAGAATGTTCCTCTGCTTTGACTTCAACGTGGTGCCCAGATTCTGACAGCAGTAGATTTAGCTGCCTGTCAGAACCCTCCAAATTACCAAAGAGTTCTGTTGATCCCAAACCCTCTCATCAGTTGGGATATGATTTGGTAGGAGTGGCCAATTGCCCTTTGTCTCTAAATCCTATGTTGCATTTGTCACATCTGCCTTCTAAAGCTTTTAAAGATAGTTTGCATTCACTTTTATTGTAGACTGCAGGTAACTGCTGAATTAAAAGTGAATTAAACAAAACCAGTGATTTTTAAGTACAATAGCCAAGGGATCCACTAAGATGTAATTATCTGTCATGTTTAACAAAATCACCACAACAGAAAAAATGTGGGTGGGGAACTCACTGTAAGTACAATTTACAATGTAAGTAACTCAGTAAAAGATGACAATTTATTTCTAAACAGCCTTATGTTGTTTTTAATTTGGGGTATGCTTCAGTACAAATTAGACACTAAAAAGGCTAATGGATCAGAGACATGTTCCAATGTCTACAGACACTGGATAGCTGCTTTTAAATGCCAATGACATGCTGTTTAAAAAATAAAAAGGGGGAGGGGGGGGAGAAACGTGGTCGAGCCCCCAAACTTCCATCTGTGAGTCACAGAAACAGCAAACACTGAATGACCTCTGAATAAAAGAAAAAAAGCCCTCAGTCTCTCAAACTTCTCTCTCAAACATCACTCAAAATTATAAGTCCTTTTTGAAAATTCAGTTCTGAAGTAAACATACAATCTAGTCTATCAGCTGATACCATTAAGAACGACCCTGTGCCTTTCTGTTTCTGGTTGCCATTTCACCCTCCTCAGCTGCTGCCGAGACAATTTGAGTATAATAGAGTAGCAGTGCAGTGCTCAGGAAGCGATGTGGAAGTGTGTGTGCCTGTGAGTCCGTGTACGAAGGGCAGAGGAAACGCGGCACGTGCAGCTCCCCGGGCACCTTGGTGGAATTCTGCACCTCCCGCCGCCTGCGATTAAACACACAGCAAACGGTTTTTATGAGGATCCTCTGAGAACCGTTTCATTTGGTTTTCCTGAAGTAGGAAAATGTCAAAGTTCTTGAACTAGTTCATTGACGTGTCCAAGTGAATCATATTTAAATCTGAACAAGTGGAAATACAAGAAAACCAGCCTAAGACACTTTCAAATTATATTTAGCCAATCTTCCCCTTTTTGGAAGGATTTGCTGTTTGGAAACATTTAGCCTGGCTGGACTCTCTTTGACAGCCAGAAAATATAGAAAGAACAAACAATCAGGCATCTCATGAAAACATTCCTATGGTGTGTCCAACTGTACTTTCCATACAGAGTGGAATAATTTGGGAAAGAAGAAAACTGGCTTTGGGGGAGGTCCTCTGCCAGTAACTCTCTATCACATGGGTATGTAAACTTACTGCTTACCTGGGTAAAGTGAGCGGAGTCAAGAAAGTCCCACCAAGCTTAGTGGGAAAACTACTACAAGCAGAATCTGGATCATAACATTACCTTTTTGCCCAAAGGTGAATGCCCTCCCCATAGCCGCACCAGGGCAATAAAAGGAATGAACTCATTAATGCCAACCTGGTCCTAGCCCCTGAGGAACACTCCTGAGAAACAATGCAAATACATCTTTCTCTTTTTTATTAATTAATTCTTCCTTCCATTACACAAACTGCAAAAAGGTTCAAAATCTCAACATTCCTTCCTGCTGGGTTTCTACTTCCAGCCCCTCAGACCCAACAAAGGAGGTGCTGCTGGGAAATATAACATACGCAACAACCAGGCTGTAAGAGTGCTCCCAAATGGGTTTTCAAAAAGGTTCTGTTTTCCTCCATCAATGCAGGTATACAGTATGCCATTGCCCTATAGCCGTTGATTATATACAGTATGTCCTGAAGCAAGCTCTAAACTTTTCGCATTGGGCTGTATCATCATCTAAACAACAGGTAAAAATCTCTCCTGATGTACTGTTTCTTCTGTTGGCCTCCCCAGAAAAATCAGAGCTTACTATTTGGATTGCTGACTGGTATTTGAGATGGCACCAGTCTGAACTGCTGCTTGGTTTTGTTTAGATGATGTCATAGACCAGCTTCTGTCAAGGGTCAACAGAATCTTAAAAAAACCCTAAACATCTTTATTTAGGAATTGATAAAATCTTTTCTCCACCTTGCTCCCTACTTCTTACCCTTAAAAAATAAACAAAAAACACTGAAGGGGGAAATGACACCACACTGCAGCATGCTCAAATTTAAATATAAACACATACAAAACTATTTCAAAACTGACCCTAATAAGCCATGTGGTTAAGATTACGGTCTTTCCAATGGCAGCAGGACCTATGCCACTTCCTTAAACAGGTTCATAATTTCAAGCATAAGATGTCTGATTCCCATCACTACACCCTGCACCTTTTCTCACTTGCCTGATGTCCTGGTATGGCTAAAACAGGACCATTTCTCCTTTCAGTAGAGTTTTTCCTTCAGTTAGAAAATCAGTTCACTGATTCTTCTCTTTTTCCTCCTTCGGGGATTGTTTCTTTCTCTACTAAGCATTCTGTAGCATGATTTTTTAATTGAATATACCTTTGGCAATTAGATTCTGGAAAATATTTGTACTTTTCACATTGTTTTTTTTGATGTTAACAACCACTTTATGATTTCATTCTCAGCTTCATTTAATTTTTCTTCCACAGTTAGATGTTGCTGATACTGGGTGATTTTCTTGGTCTTTAGTACTACAGTAACCTAGAAGACTGATCATACCGTTCTCAAAATGGGTTGTGCCACAGATGCTTGCATATGTGTAGATCTTATGATTCACAAAATCAATAAAAGAAACACACAGCTGTGATCTCTCTATATTTTGAATGCAATAATTTTAACTTAAGCCAGGGTAATTGCTAGTTAATACATATTTAAACCATTAGTTTCACTCCCACACTATGATCATAGTAACAGCAGCTTCCTACTTTATAGCTTGCTTGCTTTTTTTACTTCAATGGAATTTCAAAACCTGGCAAAACTGTGTGTGTTTTTTTTTTCTTTTTGGTTGTGAAATAAACTCAAGAAGTTGCATTTTACAGATAGTTTTCTGACGTCTCGGATCTTAACTTTGCATTTCTTTATTCCACTACCAAATCAGTTTTTACCACTAATTCCATAATGTTGCTTTTCACTTCAGATATTAGGACCCTGTAATCTTGGGGCATAGGCAGTGGATCAAAACCAATTGGGTTATCCCAGTTTAATAACTTACCACTCAGCTACACTACCTGATCTTGTGCTCCTAACCCTTTGCATGTATGAGGGAAAACATGGTAGCTTAAATCTCATCAACAGCAATTCTGGTCACTTGCTTTTGCAGCTTTTTGTCTTAAAAACAAAACTTAAGATTCTGGAAAATCTCAGAATGAGAGGAGAGACTATAAAGAGAATGCTGCAATGATAAAAACAGACCAAACTGTTCAGCAGCAGACATAGAGTGGGATATGCCTACAGGGAGCACCCTCTTCTTTCCAGGAGACGCAAACTTCCTAACACAAGGGAAGCGCTCTTCCACATGACACGTGTTCTGCCCCTTTGCCACTGTAGCTGTTGAGTGCATCTACAATCTTGTTTCAGAAAGAAAAAAATACTTTCGTGCCCCAACTCTAAGCACAATGTAGATGCTAATATACTTACAAACATTATGAAATATTCACTGCATAATGCCAGTAATCCTGATGGGAGCAGGGTATCTTGGAGATAGTTTCATGGGCAAAGCCTTCTTTTAGCGTTTACTTAATTTAGATGGTGTCAGAAAATTTCTGCATGCAGAGAGGAAAAACACTCTAAATAACAGCTCCACAGATACCAGTTAAAAATTTCCTTGAACATATTCCATCTAACAGGGGCAGTCTGTACTTGTAAGCACATGAAGCAGCTATTTTATGTGTACATGAAGCAACAGTGACTGTGAGTGAATGGAAATCAATGGATTCCAATGAGAGGTTTCATTGATGGTATCTTCTATCCATTTAATATGGACCTGAAAATTAATGAAATTCTGTAGCTTTACATGTTCTCAAGCCATGATTTAAATGGTCAGAAACCCAGCTGGAGTGTGAAGATGTGGTGAGGCTGTTCACCACATGGAGCAGCGGAACTTGACAAAGCAAGGGCCCCACTTCCAAATCCATATTGATTCAAATAATCGCATTGGGTTGAATGGACCTACTGAAGAGGTGAGTCAAAACTTCCGGATCAGGCTCCAGATAATTAATTTCCAGTAATTTGGCTTGACAGGCACCACTGATCTCCAGCCAAATACATAAGCAGCAGCAATTTGTCACGGGGGGAAAAAAGGTTAAGATTCCAAATTACCCAGAGAAAGTGCTTTTATGCTAGGATTGCAGATTTACATAATGTTCAGTCAGCACCAAAGTAGAAAGCACTCGCACTGTAGCGTGCTATTTAGAGTGGTGTGCTGAGCTGCAGCCACCTCCCCCTGTAGCCACCGTATCTGCACAGTGTTTGCAATCACCAGTTCAAAGAACATAAGGGCACACAGCACTCCCGCCTAGACAGGCTGCAAAACCAGATACAGCTGGGAGCTTGATGACTAGGTTCTCTTCAGCAGGTTTCACCACCGGAGGAGTCCTGCTGCTACACACTTCCACTGCATCCTAAGGAATGAAACTTAGGACTTCACAAAAGCATACTCAATTTGAGTAAAAATACACTACAGTGATAATACTGGTATTGTCATTTAGACCAGCAAAAAAAAACAGCAGTGAGGAAGATAAAATGGGAATCCAAAGCTTACCTGGGAGACTAACTGCTCCAAATGGAGGAATTTTATTGACAACAATGTGTTAAACAACATCACAATGACTTTTCTGAAGTTATACATTGATGGATGGAAAATATGACAGATCTGCTTTCTGCCTGCAACAGGTCTAAAACTCATGAAAAGCCAATGGAGAATTGTCTTTGTTTCTACTAAGTGCATGTGAAAAGTCATTTTTGGAATATATGAACTGTAAAAATGCTGGCATGGCATTGTTTGCCTTCAGTCACCCTGAAATCTATGTTTGAAAGGTACAGTGATTTCCATCCAAACACCTGATTTTAAGGAAAGCTGGTTGTTTTCCATTTATTTCCCATTTTCTCCAATATGTACATGCATTTCGAGACCACATATGGTCCCTTTTTCCAGCATATGGACAAAATGGAAAGGTAGAAATGCTTCCATCTATTGCTATTGATATGTTAAATCTGACAATACTCAATGTGACTTTGGGGCAAAATTCCACTCACAGTTTCACCCAAGAAGCTACTTTTATCTTCAGAGAAATTATGGAAGTGTAACTCAGAGCAAACTTTTTCCACAGGTTAGCAGTGAAACTCAAGACCTCCTTATGGTTTCTGGAAGAACTTGTGTGGTACAGTTGTTAGATGTGACACAGAAAGTACCTGCCATGGTGGTTGACAGTACAGCAGATTTTTGATGAGAGTGTTTGTCACTATGCTATGGTCAACAGAGACTATGCAAACTTTTTTACCTGTCATCCTCATTTTCTTCATTCTTAAAAATCTAGTCCCAGAAAACAGAAGGAACATTGCTATGACCAGGGAGAAATTTATTCCGGCAATCCAAACTCCTGCCTAATACAGATTTTGTGCCTCCACAGCATTTCCACCTTCCCTTATATATAACTTAGAATTATTTCCATTAAGTCACATAACTATTTTTAGGTTTAATTCATATGTGTTTCTAAGGAGCAGACAGCCATGGAGAGATTGGTTTGTGTAATGACAAGTAACAGTACAGAGCAGAACAGTGGCTGCCAGCAGAAAATGCAAGTTGACAGACTTGTACAAATGGCAGCACTTAAAAGAGGTGGGCAGTTAGTTTTGCATTTGCATTCCCTGTGCCAAGAAGGGGATGGCAAACTGTCTTCTGAGAAAGGGTATGAAATGCAACCACTCACATCTTGCTAGACAGGTGCAGTGCCATCAGGCTTAATTCTGTCAGCACTGGGCAGACAAAAAGAATATCCCTTGTCATGCTGGGTACACCTTTTCTAGTCACCACTGGCTGTGCTAATAGTCATGAGGAGCCTCTGGCTTGCCGCTGTAGTAGTACAAGAAAAGGTGAAGGACCATACTGAGGTCTCAAGCCAGTACTCAAAGGCAGCCAGCATCTAGCCCATCATTGTCATATATCCTAACCAAGACCAAGCAAGAAAGGGGCATTGAACATGAATTCTGGAGAATACAGAGCTTTTACACATGCACAACAAAAAGATGGTGTCCAAGTGAAAAATGGAAGGGCAAAAGACAGCGTGCATTTTTGGCACGTAAAATTTTTCTTTCAACTGTAAGTGGATCTATATGCATTGAGAGACTTATGTGGGGTTTGGAACCAAGTAGATAAATATAAAGCAAATGAGCATTTGCAGAACTGAAAGGTAGGTCAAAAGAAACTGCCTTCAGAGAAATATGCAGATCAGAAGAAGCCCATCAGCAGCCTTCCTGCATTAGAGATCCAGAGGCTGCTTAGTAGCTGCCAACAAAATGGTTGGTGGAAGTTTGCCAAAGAGAGCCACATGCTGCTGCTGGAAAAAATCTTTCACAACTGAGCTTGGCATGTATGTCTGGAACTGCCAGGGAACAAGAGACACTAGCTAAACTGCACACTTTTCATTGATTGCAGTTAGTATAAATGCATTTAAAATTAGGAATGCTATCAGCAGCCCTGCACTTCATCTGTATGCACCTCTGTCTGTAGTTTAGTCACTGTCAGGGTGACACCCAATGAAATGAACTGAGAGATATACAACAAACTAGAACTCAGACCAACAAGCTAGGTGACAAGACAGTGCCAGATCCCCATCCTCGCTCTTTTGAGAAACATACGGTCTATATTTCAGCTGGGAACTGGCAAAGAGTGATAAGAACATGCAATTGTTACTGTTCGAGAACAGAACATTTTCTCTGCTGGTATCCAAAGAGGACACTGACTGATAACTCAGACTTGGAGCCTCTGGTCATCACGAGCTTTCAGACACAGGCGTGTTTTCAGGTGTGGGTGAATGTCAGCCATCATCCAGGGACCCAAACCTCATTCTTAGTGAAGGGGCAGCCAGAGTACAGATGTCAGCAGAGGTTCCAGCCATAGACAGAGAAACGCTTTTTTGTCATTATATGAAATTGGGATGAAGAGTTAATTCTAGGCAGTTGAAAGCTTGCTTTCTCACTGATATATAAATAATCTCCTGAACTATGCAATAGTTTGAAATAACCCATTTTTAAATGTCTGAAATACCAAGACCGTTATTCCCTAACATGGGTGGAAATAAGCATGTCCAAAATACTTTTCAAATAAGCAACAAAATAGCTTCAGTTATGATGAAGACTTGTAACCTGTTCCCTGGATATAGAGGTTTAATGGGAATCACATGAGATATATATTGCTCTAAACTTAAAATCCTTGAGATACATGTAGGTCACTTAAACAGAAGAACAGAAGACTGTAGATTAGATCATTGGGGAAAAAAAACAAAACAAAGACCACCTATATGAAGTGTATATACAACATTTTCAAATTAACTTAATAGGAAAAATCTTTTGGACTCTGTCTTACAAGCAAAGGAAATTGAAAATGTAACAGGATATTCTATTTCTTACACTTGTCATGATCCTTTGCACACTGGAAGACTAGAAAACAGTAATTTCTCTACCTAGACAGAACAACTTCCACTATTTCTAAGAGGAAACAATCATTTCAGGTTCCCATCTCAAGAACATCAATCTCCAAAATCGTTCTCCAAAACAAATTATTCATGCATGACATTCAATCAGCAGTACCCATTTTTCTTGCAGAATGTTCCAGACATGACTTCCAGGTCTCAGCTACCCTCTTCTTGTTGGAAAAAAGCTGAAGTCTTTTTTACCTTTTGGAAAAAAAAATGCTTCAGAATAGATTAGTAGGTTCTGGAAATCATCTCAAAAGAGTCCTGAATGTTCTTTCCTGGTTCTTTTGACTGTACTCACAAGGAGTGCCAAGTTCTCACTCAGAAATTGCTAAAGAATGCTCTCAAAGAGGGCCATAAGCAACCGTGCCAGGAACCGTATGAACACAGATCCAAGTACATTATAATACTTCCAAGTAACAAAATTATTGTCATTCGTCCTTACTCGTGTTCTCACTTAAAGACCAGCATAACAATCGAGATTCAGGGGGTTCCTGGACTTAAGTTTGGATGTCTTTAAAAATCAGCTTCATTTCAGCTGATTTCTGTTACCAGTTATTTTGAATTATTACCGTGAAATGAGGTGCCAAATGGATACCAGAAGATGCTTTAGTATAATTACATACCTAATAATCCACATGCTTTACTAAGCTTGCTGAAAGTTGGAAAGTAGATATGAAAATGAGCACATATTTTTCCTTTCAAAGTTTCCAGGGCCTTTCTTCTTCTAACTGAGCAGATATTACCACTGAAATATTTCTGCTGTAATATTTGACATAAAGGAGGACAGATATACAAGAAACAGTGGAATTTGGTTAAAACCACAAGTGGTAAATGCCAGTCACAGTACAATAGGCAATGGCTTCTAGTCATCGCCATGCTGAAGGAAACATTCACACTGATGACATCACTCTGAATTAAAATAACCAGATCTATGAAATGCAACTTTGCGTTCTGTTAAACACACTGTTCTCATCGGAGCATTCTAGGCTGACTTAATTGCCTGGCTGAGGAATTCAGTGTGATGTTTCCCAGACCCATGCAAAGAGACTTTCTCCCCTGTAAGCACTTCAATGGCTGAATTGCAAAAATCAAGCAAAGACTCTTCTCAGCCACGCACTTGCATACCTGCTGTGGTATTACTGATACTAGTAGGACTTAAGTTTCTGCTTATACTTCACCTTTGGTCTAAGCTAGAAAAAAGATTTTGCAGTAAGCACAAGAATGGAACTTATAGAGAAAAAGAAAATATTTGCATCAGTGATTACACATCTTTAAATCCTTAAAAAGCAAAAAATAAGGGTGTTAATAACTGCATTTTTCATCTTTAAAACATCTCACAGTGTCAACATTTTTAGCTGCTGAAACATCAGGTATAGCAGACGACTAAACAATATCATTGATGTTTAATGCTTAATATAGAAGAGAGACCTGAAAGTAATTTGAGTCACTAATTACTTTGACAAACCATGACTAGAATTCAGGAGCTTCCAAGACCCTACACAGCACTTGCTATTTAGTCTCCTCTGGTTTGGTGCTTGTTTGCAGCACAACTAATTATAATAGTATGAAAATATAATAGACATAAACTGTGACACGTTTTCTTTCTAGACCAAGCAACAAATCCTACTTGAAACAAAGAAAAGAGAAGAAACAGTGGTGGGCTGGGCTCCCACTTATTATGTGATTATTTGGGGCAATTTCTCACAAAAACTCTTAAGTTTCATTGTTACCTGAAAAAACAATGTTAACCCAGACAATAAGCTTTATGAAACAGAAGTAAGGAGGGGAAAAAGGAGGAAAGTGAGATTCAAAACAAGATTGACTTAAATAATTCCATATAGTAGAATGAGTGTGGTAAGAGATGTACTTATCTGATAAAAAACAATCTAACAAAATTATTTACAAATTGCAAAAATCATATTATAAAAATATGCTAAACTTCAGGGGAACTCTACAGTTAAATCACCACATAAAAAGGAAATTCAGACAGAATTTTTGTCATTTATTAAGTGTATTATGCAAATTGCTAAGCACACCATAGGCATAATAAATTCACAACTGCCTTAAATTGATCTACTTGTAGGCTACTGCAAAAAGGTCCATCCCATCCTTTTCTGCAGGTCCTATTGCAGTCCTGGCCCATACTTTGTCTCAGCCCTAGCGATGTTCAAGTTTCATTGTACATCAGATCATATAATTGATGTAATTTAAAACACTTCTTCTCAATTTTCAGTTAAATTTCAGCTGGATTAGCAACTTCTTCCATGGCCTCATGAGTTCTAGAACTGATGTAAAGGAAGAAGCAGGAGCACATGGCCAAGGCAAAGCTGGGCATGCACATTGCAGACAGCATGGCCTTGCATCAGCCTAAGCTATTTATGAAACCCTGTGAGTGCATGAAAGCAATGCAGCTACAATGAGAGGACAGACAGATGTGAAATCAGGAAGATCAATTCAAAATCAGTCTTAATTGATCTTAATAGCTTCAGAGCAAACATATTTTATGCCACTGAAATATTGATGAGTGTTTGATTATTACTATGTTATAGTAGTTTTCGAACTGAGTCAAGGTGTTCAAACATTCAGTTGCTTGACACGAGAGTAGGTTCCTTGAAGTCCCGCTGATGTCCTTATATAAGCCACCTCTCCACTCTACCTGCCCTGATTTTCATTTCTTCACACAGCCTTGCAAAATAATTTATAAAGTACTACTTACTTAAGGTGAAGCAGAAATTCATTTCTAATGAGACATTCACGACAAAAACCAGCCACCTTCTGCTGAGAAAGGCTCTCACCTCAAAGACAAAGAAGTTATTGCAATTTGGAACAGCTGGTTTTAAGAAGATTGGGTCTTCCTAAGTTATTTAATACATATTGCTTACAGTTCACTTAAGACCTGAGCCACTAAATAGAAGAGATCATAATTTTACGCACGTCAGCAGTAAAGAGATAACATAAAAAGGGATATGCACTATTCCAAAGGGAAGGTTTTAGAAAATAGACAATAAGCCCAGAAAATTAAGACCAACTTCAGGTACAACTCTGAACAAAAAGAGAAACAAGTCTAGAAGAGAATCAGACATGAAAAAAAAAAAAAAAGATAATGAACAATGGAAGACCTACCAACAACAAACAACATCTGAATCATTAGCAACAAATCATCCACTGTAGCTTGCATCACTGAGATCCAGCTAGATGACATTTTAAGACTTGTAGTAACCAACCTATTCTCCACCCCACACAGGCAGGACAAGCCATCTCCCAACACACTGTCTTCTCTACAAATATCACATTTGAAAAGATAGGTCCCTTATGTAAGACTAATACCACTGGATTCCTTTACATAACAACAGGAACAAATCCAATGTAAAGTCACATAAAATAAATAATCTAAAGGTGAGGCCAGTGGTACTTTAATGGGGATACTCAAGAAAGATCTGTCATTCTGGGTGAGTTCAACACACAGGTAATCAAACACAGATGTCTAAAATCCAGAGTGCACTTCTCTCCCTCTTACCTTCAGAAGCCACCTCTATTCCAGCTTATGAAGCCTTTCACATCTGTCTTCTGCCAGTGCTACATCTCCAGCGCAGTCTTTCATAGACCTTTAAAACATTAAGATGATAGAGACCAGACAACAGAAATGTTAGATGAGAAGGGACCACAGGAGATCTATTTTAACTCCTAGCTATGAAAAAGAAGTGAATAAACTTAGGCTATCCCTGACAGTCATCTGTTCTTAAAAATTCTAATGATGGGAATTCCACAGCCCATAAAATGTCATCTGTCCCACTGCTAAAATATCCCACAAAAAGACTTTTGTAGTATTTAATCTGGACATCCTTTGCCCATTCCAACTGATTACCTCTGGCCTTATCTCTGCCAATACTGGTAACAGTTTACTGCTGGCCTCCTTGTCATAATATTTAAGAATCACAATGTCTTTCATAGTTGTTCTCTTTCTTAGACTTGCATAGGGTAGGATTTGAGATTAGATCTTTCCTTTTTTTTTTTATTTCCACCTTTGGGCAGCCTAAAATTTTTCTAGTTGTTGTCAAAGAATGGTGCTCCACACAGGACAGTACTCCAGATAAGGTCTCACCAATGCCAAATTAGGAGAATAACTATTTCTTATTCTTACATATGCCTTTCTGATAAATTTATTCCAGAACTGCTTTTGGTGGTTTTGCAAAGAAAACACACACTTGATTTAAATTTAAGCTGTGAACTAATAATCCCAAGGTCCCTCCTGTTCTGCTGTGGCCTATTCTGTTAGACTTCCTATTAAATCTCTGTGCTGGATTTTCGCTACCCTAAATGTAAGATTATGTACTCCTCTCACTCAGTTTCAGCATATCCTTTTCAAGCTGTATCTTCAAATGATGGGAATTATTTGACATTAGAATATTGCTTTCTCCTAGATTTTTGTCTGTGCATCAGTTTCATCCTGATGAAATCCAAACCCATAAACTCTGATTTTTGTCGCCATTCTAGGAAGAGACTGCATTAATAGATGGCACTAAGGAATCATCTCTTGTACAGCAAGAAACATTCAAGAATCTAATTCAAATAAAGATTTATGGACTCTGTCACTTCTTAAAACTCATTTCACGGAAAGCAATGCAGTACAGACATGACAAAGAGTGCAGGACGCTCACTCTTAAATCAACTTAAAGGACAGAAATTCAGAATCCACACAGCACAGAGTTGATGATTTGGTGATTCGTTATTATTGTGTATTAGCTACACAAACTGGGTCCCAAATGCTCCCTACCTCCTCATGACCCACAAAGGTACTCACCAGCTGAAGACTAAAGTTTATATTCAAGTGCTAATGGCAGAGAACAAGAGCTGAGACAGACACAGTAATATACAATGAATTCCTCAAAATGTGTAATTTAGTTTGAAGCACAAGCCAAGGAAAATGTCCCATCAGCCTCCAATGAAGCTGTTAAGCACTCTGTCCATGGCACTTACAAGATATGCACCTAATGGATTGCAGTTGTTTATGCAGTTGAATGTAGCAATGTGAAGTCATGATGCAAGCACTGTAAATCCAACCCATCTCCTTCCTCTCCTGAAAAACCGAAGTAAGGACTCTAGTGCTAGTCAGGTCTTGAAACAGCCAACAGAAGAGACTTTCCTTCATCCTTCAAATGCACAACAGCCAAAGAAACACAACATTCCTTGATATGATAGTCCAAACGTTTCACTCCTGAGCAAGCTTTTAGGAAAGCTAGCCCTAGACCATATTCAGAATCGCTGAAGTGAGATTATATCTCGCATAGAGCACAATCTGGATGCAAGTCCAGGAACGGTAAATGTCATTTTAGTGACAATGAGGTTTTATCTCTTCCTATAAAGGTACACAGGATTCAATACATATAGCTCAATGTAAAATACTACTCAAATACCTGAGAAAGACCAGCAGTCCAGGTAATCCTCTTAGAGTGAATGGACTTCTTCAGTCTGAAGAAACCTAATGATAAATATCAAGAAGCAGTGAATTCACCATTACAACCATCACTTCCAAGGTTGCATGAGCTGACTGTCTTTGCAGTTCTCTATATTTGGTATGAAACTACAGGTTTATTTAGAAGCTCCAACTCCACAATCTACCGTAAAACCTTCATATCCGTCCTCCATTCTCTTCATTGGCTACATTAGTTTACTACACCAAAGTTCAAATTTTTCATCTTTTACCTTGAAAATACTCAATTTTCTAAAAATGTGAAATAAAAGTTATTCAGTTTTAATATGCACTGAAATTAAATAAAATGCACTGAACTAAAATAAATACAATATGCTCTGAAACAAAAACATATAGTCTTTATATGTTTATAAATTCAAAGTTACTCTGAGAAAGGGGCTTCGACTCACTGTGCGCGATTCAACTAAATTGCAGACAAGAATTAATAAATATGCTATTTTGCACAAGAAATAGGACAAAGCAGACAGTCTTTACAGGAAAGTACAACAAGGTTGCATCCTAGATATGTTGAACGTTCAGCTCAACGGATCCTGCAGAACAGACAGATGAAAAGGAAAAGGACAAAGACACACAGGCCTGAAAATGTAAAAAAAGAGGGCAAAGAATATAAGCAGTAAGCTTGAGCCTGGAAAACCTATGAAAAGAATTAGAAAAGACAGATTGCTCTATCTTTGAAAAGAGATGAATAAGAGAAAACATAATAAAGTATCAGATACCCAAGGTCTTTGTGTCATGTTTTGTAATACAAGAAAAAGTATTCCAATAAAATAAACAAATATTTTAAAAAAAAACCAAACAACTGAAAATTGGGACATTCAAAAGGAAACGTGTGTGTATGCAATGACTAATTCAGGAACTCTTTCCTACAGAAGGATAGTGAGACTGAGGAGTTGTTAGATGAAAAAACAGCTAGATATTTATATAGGTAGCAACAGTTCCCTAACATAACACTAAAAAACTGTGGAGAGCATAACAGACAATGTGTATCAGGCCTTAAGCAATCTCTTAAGTGCTAGTAGATAAAACAAAGTCTAGTGGCAGGGCAGACAATGCCATTTCTGCCCACTGCAGGGTGTTCCCCTTTTTCTCTGAAACAGCTGGAACTCAGTGCTCTCAGATCCATCCTCCTGGACTTAAAGTTTGAGTCAGTGTGGCAACTCCTAAAATCATGAACAGACAGATTCATAAAACTGTAATGCCAAGTGACAAACACATTTGCACAGCTTTGCCAAAAAGAAACACCTCAAGAAGATTTTACTTGTGAAAGTTAGCTGCACGTCCTTCTCATCATGTTCAGAGAGCATCCTCCTATGTATTTCTCTCCAATGTCGCAACTCTTGAAAGGCTCCCTTCCATCTAACTCAAGGTGATTTTCTGTATTGTAGGCAGTCACCCAAACACTGAGATATATTTACACCAGGAAAACACCTTAAATGAGGATCAGAATCTTGAGTTCCTCAATCCATTACAGGCTCTATGCAATTCAAAGGCAGCTTGCCACAGAAAGACTTTGCAATAAAACATGCAGCTCTTGATTAATTTTGAGGATATTTTTGATGGAAAAAAAAAATATTGGAAGAGGGAGGGGAAAATGTACTGTTATTAAAACTTAGTAGATTAATAAAAAACATTCTGTTTATTAAAAAATAATTATAAGGTTTATTTTTTTAAAAAGTGATATTGGATATAGCATGTATATTTTACAATTCGTTCTCGTCCATATGAAGTTCATTTCCAAATTCACTTTGATACTATGTCTAAGCTAGAAAGAGCAGAGGTTAAATAGGAATGAAACAGGAAATGGAACAACAAATAAAAGCTATGAAACAAAGCTCTATGTTTTCTGTATCTGGTCACTAATGGCTTTATGCAGCAGGAACACTACACATGGAGGGGGGGCATGCAAGGCAGCAGACTGTTGTGTATCTCACTCCTGAGCTCTGCCAACCTACTGAGCAGAAAGCTGGCTGATGTCCAAAGGTCTAACTAGGAAATACAAAAATGCAGTTCTAAAAAAACAACCCTTTCAAGCTCCTTGATCCACATTGCTGAGTTCTTCTTTTGGACATCAGTGTTTTGGGTTGGGTTTTTTTTTTCTTTGGTGCAGAAACAGCTGCAGAAACATTCTTTTCTAATACTTCAGAAGTTTACCCCAAAACTGGATTAGAAATGACATATCTGCTTAATCTTGGACCAGAAAGCTTAGGGCAGATTCTTTATAGACATTTCTGGCTACAACTCATGCCCCCACAAACACACAATACTCATACATGGTCTCTTGGCTGCCTTTACACATAACCATCTGTTAGACAGAATCATCCATTCACAAGCAGTTCCAGCCTGTTTCACAATAGCTTCGACCCCAAGTGAATGCTGGCTGAGATACACAGTTGTGCTGTTGCCACTCACAGGAAATATCTTTTGCGTGATTGCAATGCCAATCGCACTGATCTCACATATTTCTGTAGATTTTATCACACATAACAATTTACAGTCAAAATGAGCAATAAGTGGATAAGGGGAAAAGTGCTTTATAGGCACTTGTAGCTCTGGTGTTTTCTAGTAGAAGCTGCTTAGTAATCTAAGGAAATTAGTCAAAGAAGTGTCCCCAACTTTTGCTAACCAGTGGGCAGTGATACTCGGCTAATCCCACCTTGAGCAACATTAGATTTTAAGTTCAAATATTTCAGCCTCACGTGGCTATAAGCAACATGAGAACAAGCCATGACCTGTAGGATTGTTGACATAAGACCTTAAAATAGAAGTTGCATGCATGTATAGGATGGAGACTTGTTACTGGAGGTATAGAAAATACAAATCAAACCTAAATGACTCAAGTGAGACCCACAATTATATTTTAGTCAAAACTCGATAGTGAGTCTGTGAACAAGACTAATGTTTCCATTTCTTTGAAAGACAGGCAGATGTAACTCCAAATTTGACAGGAAAACTCCTCATAGTTAACATTTATATCTTCACTAAAGTTTTCCCTTTAAGTGGTTTCTTAAACAATAAGGACAGATGTCTGATAAACATAAACCAAATCCTTCTGTAAGATAAAAAGTGAAAGATTTTTTATCATTTCTCTGGGAGAGATTGTTCTTCCTTGGTTTTGGTCTGGCAAAACTTGTAAAGTAAGGTAATACCTTAATGAGACCAGTGGTATAGCTGGAAAAAATAGATACACTTTCAACCCAACAGCTGAGTACTTTAATGATCTGCCTGTAGCACACGCTGATAGTCACCAGCTGAGATTACACTAGCTCTTTTTTTACAGAAACCTCTGATTCTGGAGGCTCACTCTTGCCAGGGGTTGCCCAAATTTGGAAAAGTATTTGGGTAGATGTCTGAAAATTCAGAGCATATTATGCATGGAAGTCCTACTATCTTAAAAAAGAAAAAGAAAAGGATTAAGCAGGTGTTCAAGGTAGCAACTACACTCGGATAACTGATTCTGACAGAGGCCAGAGACACAAGATGCTACATCAGTCTATTTTGTTCTTACAGCAACCTCAACTGCCTGCCTATCCTACTTGTCTTCACATCAGGCAATGTTAGAATCCCTCTATGGGATGTCTCATCCTGTCCACTCCCTAGGACATCCTGCCTGCCCAACATTGCTTCTGTAATGTATTCGCAAGACCAGATGGGAAACACAGAACAAACTTGAGGTTCTCTCCCCAGTTGCCTCCAAGCCTGACTTCAGTGAGCTCCTATCAGTGAAAAGCATGGGTGATCAGTGACTTTGGCCTTAAGCCCAGCCTTCAGGCCAACCTTAAAAGACAGTGAAGGCATAGCCACTACATTTTGCTGGATTGGGGCAAAAGCATTCAGTACTTTGTATAAATATCCAGGCCCTGAATCAACTTAGAAAATTATCCTGAACTCAAAAAACCAGACTTCTTAATGTGTCTTGAAAAATGGACTGTTCTTTAGGTTATTTGGTGACATGGAAGTCAATACTGTCATGTCTGATGTCAGTACAGTCTTAAGTCATGCCAGTTAAACAGTAGAAACTTACAGTGCGTCAGCTGCCAAAACTTGGATTATTTTTTTTATTGAACACAACTTTACATCTTTCATTTGAACATACTAATAGGCATCCACTCCAATTCATTAGAAAAATGTAAAATTCCTAATTGCATATATCAGCTTGACGTTAATCTTTATTGGAGTTTTTCCCTATCTACAATATAGTCAGGCTATTCATCTGCACATCTGAAGGACTGCACATTTCAGAGTTTGTCATATGACTTCTTGTAAACTTCTCATTTGGCACTAAATGCAATGACCACGTTGATTAGAGCAACCGTATGACATGGGGATGGAATTGCTGTCAACTCATTACAAAAATATATAAGGCCTCACTTTTAATTACTCACTTAGTAACAGATTAGTTCTTATTGCCTGCCAACAGCATGACCTCTCTCTCTTTCAAGGTCAGCATAAATCAAAAGAAATCAGATGAGCTTGAACTTGTCATTTATTCACTTCTAACCCTTTCATAAGAAAATCTGTTTAACAAAAAAAGCAAGTCTCCGTTCAATAAAGAGACCATTATTAGGACTAAAGAGCCAAATTTCCTGTTGTGTTTTTTTTTTTTTCTGAATAGCCTCAAGTAATATTCCAGGAAAAAGGCCTTGATACTGTTTTCTTTGTGGAATAAAAAGAAAATCAGCATTAGAAACATGAGATTGCTTACAGGTTTCAAATACCAATATGAATAAGGGTTTCCTGGTTCCATGCTTCAAGGATTAACGGTATTAAGCACTACAAAATGACATTTGTCATGTTTACTTTAGCTGTCTTGATCTGACAAACCTCTGCAAGCCTTATAAACAGGGGTTGAATGTGACTGTTTTCTGAGATTGCTGTCGAACAGTGCAAAAATACACAAAGTGCATCATTTCACTTTCAAGAAAAATCCTAAATAAATAAAAACTCTTAAATACAATGAAATGGTACTTCTTTGAAGACAAATTATGACTTTGGGATATGAAAGACTTGGCTGCCTCTGTCTGTATCAGTAAAAATCGCTTCAAAGTTTTGCTGTCACTTTGATGTTTTAGCACCTAGATTTTCATTAATTATAAAATTATCTTTGTGGGCCTTCTGGCCACAAAGAATATGCTTTACTGCTTTTACAAAGAGCTGTGTATTTATGCAAGTGCCCAGCTAGTTCAGATGGAGGGCAGATGCCCAAAGGCCTGGACCTCATGACGTTTTTGTATTGCCATAAATATTTTCAGTAGGTCTGTCATTGCTTTTTTTTAAACAGAAATGCTTACTCTGGCCTATTCCATAACATGCATACATTCTCCACTCTGCTAAAGTTGTACCTCACACTGCTCAAGTTTATTTCCAGTCCCCATAAAGGAACAAGCCACATCAACAGAAATACATGCACACCAGCATCTTGCACTCTTTACGTGCCTCAAGGCTGGAAACACAATCGATTAACACACAAACCAGCCCTTACTCACAGGACTTGGTTCAGATTGTGCATGTCCATGAAGCCAGAAGGAGAAACAAGAGCAGTTTCCCGAGTCTCATACCATTTTTCATCCACAAGACTGCAAAAGACAAATCTGCCTCTGTCCTATGAAGAACATTTTCCAGACAAGTAACATTGGATGAGGTAGTTTAAATGTTAGAGATGATATGAGAGTTGTATAGTTCCCTAGTAAAGAATACAGATGATACACAGAAAACTTTAAGGGATATATTCATATTTATCTTCTGAGACACCCTAACAATTACTAAGGAACAATGCTTTCCAAACACGGCCATCTTCAACTCTTGCATTCAGATGTCAAACTATTAGTAGGGCACCTGACTAATTCAGTCATCCATATATTTCTGCAGCATGATTTGTGGGTTAATTATAGCAGTAAAATTATAATGACAAATATATAGACAAAGCAGTATACATTATTCATATATGCAATAAAAACATCAAATGTATTGTCATGACTTATTGCAGTGCAATGCGTATGGCCTTTTTGGCCAGATGATACACCAGATGTTTCCTTTCCTTTAGATTTGAAAAGTTCACATGCAGCAGAAGTCAGGTCCTGAGGGTAGGGGTGGGGCTTAACTATTTAAAGTTAAATGTGCAAATGTTGACAAATAAGAAACTGTTAAAGTCATGTCATTAGTTTTCTGCTAAAGTCTTCTTTTTTCCTGTCCATCCGCTTAGCATAATACACAAACTGCTCAGACAGACTGTAGAGAAAGACTTGATTAAGGTTTTGTCTTTCACTGCTCTCTCCTCACTTTTCCTACTTTAAAATAAATTTTGATTAATTTTTAAAGCATAATATGATAAATGCATGTCTGAAGTAACTATAGAATGCATTACAAGCAGGAATACATTGATTTTATATAGCTCTTCCTTTTTTAAAAAAAAGGGGGGTGAGGGGAATAAAAAATAACACTTTATTTTAAAGTATCAGAGACACATCTGCTTTCTAAATGCATTTTGCCTGTGAGCAGAGAAATACAAGCAAGGTATTGTATAGATATAAACTTGTCCCTTGAGGCTTCAATGCCTGGGTCTTCCCTCGTATCTCGAACTGACATGTGGAAAGGATGTGGGCTCAGGTCTACCAGGCAGAAATAATCACAGGAATAAGGAGTCAGTGCACAAAGTACAAGTAAAGCATGAAGGAGTGTGCTGCCGGTAGAGCAGACAATGCACTCAAATCATCACTGAACCACTGGACATGACAACAGCATTGCTGAAACTTCTCCTAGAAATTAAACACTTCTCTCCCCTTTTTTTTACTACCCCTGAATAAGAAGGTGGCCAGACCTGCTCTCCTCCAACGAGATGGCAGATTTTGACTGGCCCATTCCTGCATTTCAACAAAATAGGCAGTAGCCACCAGTCCTCCTATTAGCTCCACAGACTTTTCGTTGAAAGTTTAGCAATACTCAAGGGCAACCTCCAAACCTGGGCCAGCCCCAGCAAGTGCAGAGGGACTATAAAACTCTGCAATACGTATGGATCCCACTTTTCCTTCCTGCAAAAACTGCTGACCTCTCAGTAAGGAGGCAGAACAAATCTTACACGATCCAAGATTTTACAGTTCTGAAGGGGACCAAGGGGGTGTAAACTGCAGTTAGGCCCTGGTGTATTGTTAAGCTTTAAAGAGATAGTGCAGCAGGATTTGCTGGGCCTCACAAGTGCCTACATACAACCTTCACAGGCATCCCAAAAGGTCTGACTCTGGAGATGGGGACCAGATCAGGCTGGTTTTCATTTTTTTCAGACTCCATTTGCCTATCCTGAACCATAACAACATTAAAGCCTGGAAACAGAACAGACCACAATGGAAACTGTATTAACACTGCACTCTGCTGTATGTTACATGCTACACATACTTTCTACAATTTCTTCTCCACAAGCCTGTTTAACCTCAGAGATTAGTTTGAACAGTGGTTTGTATTGTACCTGCTATACACAAAAAAGTCATAGAACATGCTTGTGTTTGCTTCTTTAGGTATCCAGAGTGTTTCTTTGCCCACCAAATGGATGGCAATAGACATTAGATTGAAGAATTCTGCGAAGCAAACAACAGACAAAACCCAGCTCTTCAGAATAACAGCTCTCCTTCAGAATTGTAGGGATCGTCCCCTGGTAACCACACTGTCATCTGTGAAAGGGTGTCTTTGAACTTCTTCCTACATGGAGACCATCTCTTCATTCTGGTCTCCCAAATACTGTGCAGGGCATGATCAGATGAAGTTACACTTGTGTTTTTCAAACTAAGAGAAAGGCTTGATTTGTATGTCCAGTGCCGTTTCGCAAGAGAGAGAATTTTAAAAAGCAGAAAGAATAATAAAATAAAAAAGTTAATGCACTCAAATTTAGAGCAACACTAGCGAACACGAGGTGGCAGCACAGCAAACAGTATTTCTTCTCTCCAGTAATGAAAGTTGTTGAAAACTACAGAGTGATTTAAAAGTCAGAGTAATATTCTAAAATCATATTACAAAAATTTGGAAATAGATGGAGTAACAATACAAAAAGAGAAGAAAAAACAACAGGAGTTTTCCCTTCTCTTAACAGTAATACTTAACAGCCTGCCTCTTCACAAAATTACATTGCAGCACTCTTGTCCAACTACAAACCTCCAAGATCTACACTGAGCTCTTCTCTCCTTTTCACAAAGTCCGTGCATCACCTCCATATAACCTCTGCCTCAGCCTGTTTGTTGACTGTTCTGGACAACGTGGATGTCTAGAGTCTATCATCGGCCCTGTCTTCACCAAAAGGAAGTCATTCAATACACAGGATAATACTAGGAGAGTGGGAGCAAGTTGGTGAGTATCTACAAACTTAGACCTGAAGAAACAAAATGCAGAAATCATCTGGTACAGGACTAGAAGGAGCCGCTTTTTTTGACATCTTATCTTCTATGTACCCTCAGCCTTGCAGTTCCTTTGCTTTTCCTCCCCTGACTATTCAATATATTTCTTATGATCTCATATACTTCAGCAATATGCCAGGACTTTTTAGAAACACGTTGAATGCTTATCCCTAAGAGCAAGCCATGATCAGTCCTGGCTCTGACTTAAAATAAGACTCCTTTGAAAAAAATCCTGAACTTCAGCCTCATCCTTTGAAAAGTGTATGAGCACCCACACGCATGCAGACACACACGTATAATCTTTTGGCTGGCATTCAGTTTAGCAAATGGATTCCTCTATTCCTGACCTCTTTGTGACTTTTGACTTGGTGTTGCAGAGGGTCACAGAGCATGAACTTAACAGCAAAAAAATTTTACAAAATTAAATGTCTGAGCAACTGAGCAGCAAATGTAACTCAATGTCAGTATGTGCAATGCAGGTTGGGGGGGGAACTACTTACATATTCACAAAGATGAACACAAGCCTGTTCTCTGAAAAAAGTTCTCTGAAATCATTAGCTCCCTGCTTAGTAATGGTCAAAGCACAAAAAGGAACAGGGGTGGGGGAACAAAAACCAAAATGAAACAAAACAAAAAACAAAACCCAAACAAAAATTAAAGGACAATAATAGGAAAAAAATATTTAAATATCAACATGAACGATCCATCCAATGACAACAGAAGATACAGCAAAATTAGAAATTGTACGTTTCCAGAGATAAGCAGGTATATGAAACTGATTCCATTTGATGAAAGATCAATTAGACTATGAGTTTTCAGCTTGAAAAGGAGATAACTGAGAGAAGATACAATAGGCAGCTTTAAAATCATGGGTGATACAGAGAATATGAACAGAAATCAATTACTCTGAATTTTTCATTGTCTTGGAATCAGTGGGCTTCTATGTAATTAACAAGCATCAGGTTTAAAGTGAATAAAAATAGATACTTTTTCACACAGTAATCAGCTACATTGTGGAACTCATTGCCGTAGAACATCATGAAGACAGAAAGCAGAAAAGGATTTTAAAAGGATTAGACAACTTCATGGAAGACAGGTCCAGCCAAGATTGTCTAACATGATGGCCCAGATGCAACCTCCGTCTCATGCATTTAGATCACCAATTACCAGATGCAAGGTGTGTCTACTAGGGAAGGATTACTCTAAAAATCCCACTGTTAATAGTTTCCCTAAGTATGAGGGACAAGATCCTGACCTAGACAGACTGTTGTCCTTGAGTGTTATGCTAGAGAAAACACTACTTGCACTGCATATACATTCTACAAATTAAAGATTACAAATGTGGGTGTCTTAAAAACAAACAAACAAAAAAACCCTAAACACTGAGAGCTGCATTGACCCATTTTCCTTCTCTGTCTTGGACTCTTGAGTCAGTCTAGATATATCAGTACTAGAGGGGAACATCCAGAGATATAGTCAAGGGTGGATGAAAGCATTTGGTCAAACACTGATCTTACTAAAGTCACTGAGTATTTTTCTTATGTAGAGTATATATTTGTGGCCAAAAACAAAAGCTGAATTTTTTGGTTCCTAAAGTCCACAATTACAACACACAGTTGGTCCAACCACTAAGGTAAAAGCAACTTTAATTGGCTACTCTCTAGGCTCTTTACTCCCTTGCCATTTGACCCATTTCTCCAATTTGAATCCGAATGGGAACTTGCTCCATAGCATTCCCAACGGTTTGAAATCATCTCAAAGAAATATGGTAGACTTTTTGGCTGAATCCTTGCAAATCCAGATGGTACCCTGGAGCTTGAATGGGATATTTTAGTAATGTCACTGAAAAGTCAGCTACATATCGGATCAGTAGCCTCACAGTTTATTGTTCCTGTGTCACCACAGCTAGTGATGATCAGGAGAACTACTCTGTTGTTCAGACTGTTCCCTTAAGTAAACAAGGCTTGGAGGTTTATATTCTTTCCATGTGCTCCATTTTTTCAAGTTTCATGAAGACAGATGCCAGGACAGGGGCATTTTATTAGTCTTTCCATGGATGGAAAGGCTGCAGAATGAGTGGAAGCACCTTCTTATATGTCAGAGAATCTACACGTAGGATCACTACAGGAACCCTGCTCACAGAACTCCTTGTTCTTGCAATGCACTGACCACGTGAGGAATTTTGAAGGAAGAGAGTTAATACATAGGAGATTGTATTTCAGCTGTATTTCAGGGAGTAGACAGGACTATGGCACACGATTAATTGTTCTGAAGACTAGAAGAGACTACACTGATAATCAAGATAATCTCTTGTACACAATAGGGAAGAAACCTTTCCTGGATTAGCTCATGCCTTTGACTCCAACCTCTACAGCTGAGTTACAAACATGATTTTAAGAAAAGCATCCAAATTTTGTTTTCACATTTTCGATAGTGAGGAACTACTAGGATGTTCCAGCATTTACCACTAAATATTTAGAACTTGCTACATTGTTCTCTCCCACATAGAAGAACCAGTTCAACCCCCCATTTAGGTTTACTTGTACACTGACAGTAAGTCTAACTCTAAAGAATTAATTTCTTGTTTAATGAAAGAAGTAGGCTGAACTTATTTTCAGAGTGGAAAACACATTTTCCAACCCTTCTGATCATGCTTGTAGGTTCTCTTTAAACTCTGTCCAATTTTTATTATTTTTTTTCTTCAATTGTGGGTGACAAGATTTGACATCATGATCCCAACATGATCACAGATACCAAACGTTGAGGTAATATAGTTTCCAGTTATTTAATATTCTCCACTCTATACGTCCAAAGGTCTTTTTTGTTAGGAACTACTATGTCCATAGGTGAAGTAAGTAATTTCCAGAATGCTGGAGGAGACAAACAACCATAGCCTTACAAATTTTACTGCAATAGAGCCTTGAAGAGTCATTCCTGTTACTGCTGCTACTGCCGACAAAGGAATTATGGGTGCCGTGTGGCAAGAACAGCTGGAACAAAGGCTGGCAGCTCCCTGCAGTGACTGCTGCCATACCTCCCTTACCTTCTTCACCCTTCCCCTCCTTCCCCCTCCTCCCTGCCTAAAGTACCAAGAAAAGCAGCAAATCTCAACACTTCCAGTTAACTCTATGTCGCAGATTCACTTCCTCCACATCTTTCTCTCTTTGCTCTGACTGGCGTTAAACCAAGCTTGGCCTAACCTTGAATCCCTGGATTGAGGTTATTCTTTCTGTTCCCATTTCTGATTCTGGGTCATTTGGCTTCCCAGATACTCACATACAGGTAGGCTATCAGGATAAAAGCAACATCATGTAGAGTGGCTCACTGCAATCTGCCAAAGTAAAACTTCTTGGTTGTCTGTACCCAGGGCTGAAAGTCATCAAGAAGGCAGCTAAAGAATGAGGAAGTGATACATGATGAAAAGGACAGAGCAATATTTACTAATAATGAGTGAAACCCTCTTCCAAATCAATTATAATTACTAATAATGAGTGAAACTCATTTCCAAATCAAAGTATGAAGTAATATATTTTTTAAATTATTAAGATGCAAACACACTAAAATATGTATAGGTAAGTTATAATAAAGAATTTGCCCATTGAAACCTTGGTTAGAAAGCTGTAATAAAATAAAGAGCTACTCCAGAGCTATTTCTACTTGAGGGGAAGGAAAAAAAGTAGATTAAGAAAGAAAAGCATTTGGAAATCAGATAACACCAGCTAGCAAACAGTTAAAAAATATTTTCTAACGATAGTCTAATCAAGATGTCCTAGAATCACAGAATCACAGAATCGATTTGGTTGGAAGAGACTTCTGAGATCATGAGTCCAACCTTTGCCCTAACACCACCATGTCAACTAGACCATGGCACTAAGTGCCACGTCCAGTCTTTTCTTAAACACCTCCAGGGATGGTGACTACACCACCTCCCTGGGCAGCCCGTTCCAATGTCTAACAACCCTTTCTGTGAAGAAATGCCTCCTAATTTCAAGCCTGAACTTCCCCTGGAGCAGTTTGAGACTATATCTGTATATCAAGCAGCTGATTCCTTGTAAGATGCAGCTAAGCCAGTGGTAGGAACAGGGAGTCATGCTGCTACACCACTGCTTTGGGTATGACACTATCCATGCTGCACTAAACATGGGAGGGAGACACCACAGTCATCTTAGCTCCTGCTCCCCAAAATATCTGGCCAGATCCACTGAAGAGGAGCATTTTTGCTCAAGAATGTTGCTGTCTGTGGAATGAATCTCATTGCAGCCTAAAGCAGAGAAACATGATCTGGTGTAGGGATCTGAATCCAAGGCCACACTGCCCACGAAGATTCAAAGTGGTTTATGTTAAATGTTCCGGTTTTGGATTAACTCTGATTTCAAATGTAAGTACATCTAATGCACCTCATGTGACTCAGTGCATACAGGTTCCTCCCAGTTTTGACCCAGTTGTTATTGGAGAACTAGTTTTTCAAGCTGTGAAATCCACTTTATAGCAAGGCCTTAAAACCTTGGCAATGCCTTTGAATGACAAATGCAGGCCTCCTCTGAAATACATTTCAGCTATGTGACCCTGATTTAAGTTAAAATTCATAGACTGTTAATTAGCATGTGGAACAGGAAGTTTCTAAATAGCTCACCAGGTATGTATTTGGCAGGCAGTACAACAACACTTGAAGTGTGGTTAAAAAACCCACTTTTTTACATCACTGAAAGTTTAATAAATATTTATTTCTTCAGGGACCTCCTATGTTAATGAAACCTGTCTGCTCTTGCTTCAATCTTTAAAACTCATGTGTTAAATAGTAACGCTGAGGTAGTGTCTCTGAAAATGCACCATTAAGAGCAGAGCAAATACAGAGCATAAGTGGGTTTTGTGTCTATTTAACAGCTTTTATGTGTCCATTACATGCTTGTTTTCTGTTTTGTTAATCATTCCAGCTCCCATAATAATTAGATGAAAGAGGAAATCGCAATTTCAAGTGCTACCGTTTCTCTGGTTCTCCAGAGTTAAAAGGAGGAAGCAGGATTAAATGACTTTCTCAAATGTTTTTTTTCTTTTGCTAGTCATGCCAAAATCACATTTCTGTGCACATTAAATAGTCAGATAGCCCATCAAAATATTGTGTTATTTGTTTAGCATCGGGAAGCAATCCCATTTACCTTATAAGACAATAGTCAATTGCCTGAACTATTTTTTTATCGATGCTATAATTTTCTAAGACCGTCTGCCCTATCCTCAAAACTTGTTCAGCTACTGGTTGCACAACTTACACATCTGCAGGTTAGCTTTCCAGCCCTGGAATGATGCAGCACGCAGCAATACTGCTAGGCAGTCTGATGCCAGACGATGACTTGCCTTTGGTGCCCAGTGTCATGTGCCAGGAGAAAGAAAGGTCATAGAGTCTCACACTGAAAGGAGTCCTGCTCAGACCTCTCTCTTTACAGCAGACTTACTCTCTGTCTGTCAGACCTCCCAACTTCAAATCATGCTTTAACTGGATCATGAATTTGCACTTCTATGTTTTGAGTCTATGCCCGCATGTTTTACGTCACTGACTTTTACCTAGATAACCACCTAAGGTCCCTTCCAACCTCAGCTGCTCTATGATCCTATGAGTGCTGCTGAAAGAAAGCCTGCAGCAGCTTAGCACTGTGGTCATTCCTCATGTTCATGACTAATTATATGTGTTCCTGTCATTATGTGACTGTGGAGATGCATTCATTAGGGTGCAGGAGATATAGAAGTCTGGTCCCATATAAAACTGACCCAGTGAGAGATGGCACAGCTGAGTTCAGGGAGTCAAAATACTATCTTCTTTTCATTCCCAGTTCCAGCTTTGTATTACACTACTGCAATTTTATTGCTGCTTTGAACAAAGATTTCATGCAGCAGTGGATTCCGGGAGATCTGGAAACCTAGCCTTTGCAAAGCCATATTGACAACAGAATAACTCAGATTCCTATAATCCTATGAGGGATTTCAAATCTTGAAGATGCAGCTTCATTTATAGGGCCTTTCCTCCAAATGAAACCTGGAAGAAATATTCAACTCTCACTCCCTGCTCTGTAAGAAACTTTTCTCCTGGAGTTGTAAGGCTCCTGAGGCAGCTGAAGTGAGAGTGGAAGATATTCCTGGATTGCCAATGGAGAATAAGAGGCTGAAAATGGCCACTAATGGGAGTCTTTGTTCTAACAGTTGTACAATCCTGTTTCTTGGCCAAACCAACTTCAAGGGTTGTTGGAGATACCTCATATTCTCTGAGTAGAGAACTACACTTTCAGTCTGGGCAAATGCATAAGCCTGGGGGGCAAGGGAGGAGGTTGCGGTGGTGGTGTTCAGATTGCTAGAAATCTAGGTTCTCAATATTTATAATATACTGATATTGCAATTTGAATGCCACATTCCATTCTAGCAGAAAGTCTGTTGTCAGTGTAAAGTTTCAGCTCAAAGTTTGGTTGGCTACTGCTTTATGAATTTTCAGCTTCATATCCTAAATGTGTGTCTCTTAATTTATCCAGACTAGAAGTACATCTGTTCGGTATTTGACATATGAAATACTAGGAAGTACGCACTGAAGAAATATCCAGACCAAGTTATCAGCCTACGTACAGAAAGGAATTAAACTGTAATTTAAGAACTAATTTCACTTCTCTGATCTGTCTGGCAGATCTTTTCACTGTTATTCTCTTGCCCTGTACCTACATTCCCATGATGCCAAATAGGCTTTCATATACATAAAGGCAATAAAAAGATAGTGGTGGACCCAGCAGACACAGTACTGTTGGTCTGTGCCAACGGTCATCTGGCACAGAATGAAAGAGAAGGAAAATAAGATACCTTTGATGAGGTTCACCCTGCGGATGGAAGAAAACACTTTAGCACACATCTCAAAATGACAAGGGAGAATAGCTAATTCTGCTTTTCAACATATGATTTTCCATTTATTATCATGATTATTCCTTTTAATGTGAAAAACATCTAAATCCTGCAATCCATTTTCATTGCCCCATTTCCAATAAAAATGAGCTGATCCATGGCAGTGCCATAGTGGCACTTTAAGGAAGACTACCAATTCTTCCTGTGGGAAAGAGACAAGAGAGTGATACATACTGGGACTTCCCATACCAGAATGCTGTATTTTTCTATTTCAAGCACCATGTATTTCTTTCACAAGACAACAATCCTTGTGGCAAATAAATGACCTAGATATGGAATAGATGAAAAAAAAACTATTGACAGGAAACTTAGAAAAGAAACACGATTCTGGTGCATCAGCTTCTTCCTGATTTGACTTAATCTCATGAAAGCATGTTCTTCTCAGACAGCACATTTCATTCAAAGACTTTGCGTGTTAACCACTGAACCTAACAACCAGTCACCAAATTTCTTATCCCATTTTATAGACAAAGAATATTAGATACAGCAATGACTTGTCCAAGTGACTGCATCACTGCCAGGACAATACATGTCTTACATACAAAATTTCAGTATAAAATATTTCACATGTTCCAAGTTAATCTAGTACTTTGCAAATGGATGCAGTTGTAACTGCTTTAAATAAGCTTCAATTATTTGATATAAGTGTTTTTTAAAATAAATGTAGCATATAAACCCAAATTTATGATAATTTTAAACACTATTTCAGGAAAAGTTCTAAATTGCTGAACAAGTTAATGTCAAACCTTATTCAAACAGACTAACATAATTTTTGTGAAGCAATCACAAAGAGAAGGATCTTGTACTCTGGACCACTTGAAATGTTTGCTCTTTGAATGCAAGCATTTTGATGAGATTGTACCAGACTGACACAGTCAGCAAGGTTAAAGCTTCATTCCACATTGAATCTTTTCAATGATGTCTGCTATTAAAACTATAAAGCAAAACAAATTTGGAACAATCACATACATGAGTAATGAAGTTCATGTGAACTGCGAATTCTGGAGCTAGGGATTTCACTTGCTGCATCACATCACGCCCTGCAGTTTAATCAGTATACTTGATACGACTTCTTGATCCTTCATAGGAAAGAGTATTTGATTTCCAGTTTCTCTGGATGCCTTATCAAAAACCTCTGGCTATTGTCTTACAAATGTAAGATTTTTTTGTCTGAATTAACAGATGAGCTGAAATCATTGCCTGTAATACTATTTGAAGATTGATACTATTACTACAGAAACTAGAATTAGCTGCAACCAGCTCGAATGCTAAGCAGCAAGTCTTTTTATTGAATACGAAGTTCTGTTTACACTCTTCTAATTGCTGGTTTTATCTTTTGCATTTTCCTAAGTGAGATGGATAAAACGTAGATCTCATATCTGAATCCTTTTGAACTTCAGAAAGATGCACCAGGTTCTGAACCTCCACATGCAAACCTACTTTTATGGGTCTAGTTTAGAGTTAGAACCATCAAGGAGTAGAAGCTTGTTGTCTTAATTCTTTATTTGGCTGATTCAAAAGAAATCTCTAAAGAGCAACTGAATTTGTAAGATTTCACCATTCAAAAGCTTGGGAAACTTTACAAAAAATTCTTACAGTATTTCAGTAAATTTTGAAATTTGACTTATGTCCTGTGTCTAAAAGTTTCATCTAAAGAAAAACACTCCTCAGGTTTTTACATGGGATGCAAAAGATGATGTGATCAGCCACCCTTTATTTATTTGAGTGATGCTGGTATGGTCTGAGTACTAGAATAGTATTTTATTAGTTTGTTTTGTCTATTGCCTTGACAGTAAATAGGAGCTTTGGTTGCCCTGCAACACAAAGAATCTAAACAGGTATAAGCCCTGTTCTCTAATTTCCCTTTACAGATGTATTAGCTCTCTTCAGAGCAAGCTACTGGCACCCAGGGAAAGCAGATGCACTCTGCAAGACAAGTGAAAAGCAAAGAACATGAAAGAGGTGAAAGATAGGCAAAGCCATGACTGCAGTTCACACTGTGATCCAGTCAGGAGATGTAAGTGAGTACAAGCAGAAGAATAAATCTCATCCTGAAAATGATGTGAAGTATTTCAACTCCCATTCTCCTCAAAGCAGGAGTACATCACTTTTCGTACTTTTGGTTCAACATGTTCTATTAAGTCACCATGGAAAGTGCTGATACGGAAAGTGTCCTCTTTAGGTTTCAGTTAATGTTCAGAGTAGTGGTCTACAGCCTCAGGAGGATACCACTCTGTCAGATTCATGTTTATGACTATCTCTGTACCCTAGACGTCATAACATACATTTTAGATTTTATACTGTAGCACATTTTGTGACTAAAACATATGATTTACAGCAAGCCCTAGAGTTGTAGAAATGAAGAATTCTCTGAGACTTACAGTGAAGCAGGAAGACCAAGGAAAACTCTGGAATCAAGTTGAAATGGACTTTTAAAGATGACCTTCAACTGGTTTTGTCACTATCAGACCATGCAATATAGGAAAAAGAGATGCTGCCAAAGACTCCACAGCCACCACAGACAGCTAGGCAGCTCTGCATAACATCTCCCTGTGCTCAGTCATTTGCACTGACGTTATACACAAGTCAAAATTAGGACTGCAGCTTTCTTCTGCTCCGTATTGTACAAAAGGCTGGGCAGATACCTGAGAAAATTGCCAAATTTGCAGATCATAAAGACAGAATTCACTTTGTTCTCTGATACCTGTATACACGCCTAAAGTTTTCTTTCAGATTTTGAACAAGTACAAAGTTTTATTTGGACATAGATCTTTGCAAACAGACATCTAACAGTAAGAGCAGGAGCCATACCGGGCTGTAATACTAAATAGAAAGGGATGGTGTCAATAAAAGGAACAATATGGCTGTACAGGCTAACTGTGAGTACCACCAGTATCTGAATATCTTCTCATTAACTTTCTTTCTATAATTTTAAGAAATAACTCACCCTAATCAGGGTGAATGTTCTGTGAGGTTAGTGTCTGTGTATAGTGTGTTAAATTATGTGTTTAGAGAATGAATGAATCCGACACACCTCTCTGAAATGAACACTTTTCAAAATGAATGGGAAAATGGCAACCATCAATACTGACATTTTAAAAATAAATACATAAATAAGTAAAGGGAGGAGAGGCAGTGAGCCTTTTAATTTTTGGAGCCTTCAAAAATCACCTATGCATCTCCCCAGTAGACCACACTATATCCTCAATTTTCAATCAAAATCCCTTTTGACAGCACAATATAGCTTTCAGATTGACCAGTTAATCTATTATTTGGGTAAGCAAATGACTGCCAGTTATGGTGGTAAAGATGACAGAGATCATACCTTCAAAACACCATCCCTCTTAGGAAAATGAGTCTTAACACATACACAATGAGTCTTATACATGCTGCCTGCAGAAAGACAGACAAATAAATTTATAATTGTTTCAGTGAGAAAAATGTACACAGAGGACTCAGTTCTCACCTCTTTTCTACCCCTTCCACTGCAGTCTGTAGAAGCTCAACTATGTATGCTGTAGCCCAGTGCTTCTTCAACAGGCACAGCTGGTTTCCTCCACAGTAGACCTTTCAGCTCCCTGGCAGCAAATTGTCTTTGGTGCAATATCCCCAGGAGTATTTTTCCCACCAATTCTCTTAACTGTTCCAGTGAAGAAAAAGGGCACAATACTTAAGACAGCTTACAATGTATTCCTCCTCCAATATTGTTTTACCTCCCTCTTCCCACATACAACTTTCAAGTACCGCCCATTCTCGGAGTCGATGTCGCAGAGCTGGCTGAGCTGACAGCCTGCTTCCCATTCTAACTGCAGGCAGGGTCAGATCCTTTTTATTCAGGGCATCTGTCCAGCTTGGCAACCTGTCAGTATCATCATTCAGCACGCTACAGATATGGCCATGAGAGGAGAGCACAGCTTAGCATTGTATTGATGCAATGTCACCTCCTTTACAAGAAGGGTTAGGAGCCTCACAGGAATATAGCTGCTTTTACACTGAACGCCAGCCAAAGCATAGCTCATCAGTCTTTCCTTAAAGGCAAGCTTTGCAGATATACTTCATAGTAAAAGTCAACATATAATCGAAGGTAAACAGAACTGAAATCACACGTCATTTCAGTAAAATCCTGGAGCTGCTGGCATGTAAAAATACAGTTACAAGTACTGAAGAAGGATGCTGGGGCTAAGGAATAAACAGAGTAAGATCCATCTTTCCTGGCTATGCAGTGATTGGACGGGGAGCTACACAACACCTGGAAAGTGTAGTGCAATTTCTGCCAGTAGCACCACCACAGTGAAAACCTAGGCATCACTAGACACAGGATATCTTCTCCCAAGTTCATTTTGTCAGAGTCTGTATTTCAGATATTGACCTATCTGCTGAACAATCTAACTTAGCAGCAAAGACTTTAGACAATCAGAGACACAAGTACAGGCTTGCTGTCTTACAGGCCTGTGAGGTGCAACAGACTGTGAAGGCAGAAGAAAATTCAACCTTTATCCACCCCATTGAGGACCTATCAAGCCTAAATTATAGAAAACAAGGTCTTAAAACTGTAAATCCTTACTGGCAATATGAACTACCTTCATCATACTGGTAAATCGATCAAAATAATAGTCATTGCACCTGGGGATATTGCATAAAGACAAAGTTCCTCAGTACTTCAGAAAATATCAAACCACTTATTTGGGTGTCTAAATTTGAATTGTTCAGAAGTGATTGGTCTAATGGACAAAAGCTTAATGGGACAATCCAGGACTCGAATCATTACCAAAATCTGCTCCAGTTCTCACCTGTCACATTGCTTTCCCTTTTGATATGATTGTCTGAAGTGCATGAGCTAGGAAAACAAAATACATAGTAATATTCAGCAGTGTTTCATCTGAGAACAATGTATATTGCTGGATTGCATAACTGTTTTAATGAAAAACTTCATGTCAGAAGATCTTTCCCAGTGCAAGACACAGTATCAGCTGATATAAGTCTCCAAAACTCCAGTCATTATGTGGATTACTTAATACAGATGGCTGATAACTGAAAATTCCCTTGTTTACCAGTCTATGCAAGCCTCAATACACATGTCTAAATGTATCCCCATTAAGGAAAAGTACTTAAGCATGTGTTTAATTCCCAAAGTCCCAGGCTCAAATGCTTTCCGCAGTAGAGTTGTTGTAACTGTGATTGTCTAAAGAGACTGCTTTCCAGAACAGGAGTGTTTTTTTCTGAAAGAAGGCCACAGCTCATTTTAGAAATACGCGCCTGTCTTTCTGAAATAAATGGCACACTGTTATGCTCCCATACCTGGGAGAAGTGACTATGCTTCAGCACTGCAGGTTACCCACTGTGCTTGCTCCCCACCGCAGCAGCTGTGACAAGGGATTGTTAGTGAAGTAAGAATCTTTGGCTTTTTCTTGTCATCTGTAGTCTTGTTTGCACTATTTCAAAATGGGGAAAAAAAGTCAACATTTTGTAGCTTTCGGACTTCTGTGGATTTCCATGATTCTCAGAAGAAGTACAACTTTATGGAGCTGCACTAGTCATTGTTAATTTAAAATGAATATAAAAACATATTTTAGAGCTGAATTACCTTTTTCAGAACAAGTGTTGCATCATTTTCTGACCATAATTTATATGATTCCAGATTGCAGTTCAGGGACCTAGAAGCCAATTTTTTTTTTAACTTACAGTAAAAATTTCTATATTAACAGCATAGTTTCTGTTCATCAAAGTTCTAATTTCCATTGGTTTTTTTGGTGTTCAGCTCTATAAATCCTAAATGTGCCTTTCATTTAATTTTTCCACACTTTAAATACATCTGTTCAACATTTGGTTCATGAAATACTAGGAAGTATGCTCTGAAAAAATATTCACTTTACTTGTCAGCCTACAAAGAAAATGCAACAAATCTGCACTAAAGTTTTTCTTTTCAGTAGCTCACACTTAACCAGCTAATTCCCATACTTACTAGAAACACATCCATGATTTAATTTACATGAGCATAGTTCTATGCCAAAAACATTTATTAAAATTTAGATTCCAGTTGCTAACTCTTAGAATCATAAAAGGCAATAAAACAATATTATAATGTCTTTAATCTATCTTATGGCAAGGCATGTCAGGTTAGAATTTATTTAAATAGAAACTGTGCTCTCTTTACTAGCGCTCTCATTAGCTACCTCTCAGTCTTTGCAACATCTGTAAACAGCCTGTATATTGGGATGATGGTGTTCACACCTATTTTAAAAAGATCTCCCCCTTTTTTAAAATAATAATTTAAAAAAAAATATCTCTCTTATAAATAGTGATAAAGAAATACTAAACAAAGAGCTAAACTTATGACTGTCATTTTGTTCTCTTAAAACCCAGAGAACAGCAGAGCAGATGTGGTAAATGCTGGTGGAAACCATACTAGTTTGGATGAATAAGAATGCAAAGTAGCAATAAATATACTGTACGCTTCGTAACACAAATCATGTCAGCTCCTCAGTGATCTACTGCAAGTTGCACAAAAAAAAAGAAGTAAAAAAAAAAAAATTTCAGCCCATACTGGTCTAAGGTCTGATTTCAAGCGAGTGTGACATCAGTATAAGTTTTAGTGGAGCTTCTTCTCCAGTTATGTGATGGAGTAGTAAGAAGTTCAGTGCCTGGCCAAGGCACTGACTTGCCAACCAACAGAATACAGAAAAGTTTTCTCTATAAAGCTTCTATATATTTGTTAAAGCTATATTGTAGGCCTTCTTAGACTGAAACAATAGCAAAGCCTCTAAGCAAAAACTGCCTGCTAGCTGCAAGAGCCACTAAAGTTCTCAGATAACTTTGCTACTTGTCAGAGAGTGAAATAAACCACGTGCAAGCCCCTCAGCCAGCCTCTTCTTTCTCAGAGCACAGCATTTTCTGGTCCCAGGCTGACTGACTACATCCATCGGCCTTAGAAAAATTAAAATCAGGGGAAAATGGAAGTGTGTAGCTACTTGAAGTCTCACACAGATTTTCAAAGGACTGCACTTACCCAGCCACCAGACCCCAGCCAAAGACAACAGGTTTTGTCATGAGAGGAGAGTCAGACTGAGACTGCAAGATACCAGAGGAAGCTAGAGCACCTACTCGTAAAACAGCAAGGAAATCCCATGTTATCTGGAGGAACGACTGTAACCTGAAGCTGCCTGCACTTGCTGTTTTGCAGTTTGAAGGTACGGATCCCACTAGTGAACAGTTTATAGCCCCTTCTTGTGTGAAATCTCTCTCCTGGATCATTGGTCTGTCTCATTTGTAGTGACTTGCAAGGAGTGGAAAACAGGGAACTACGAATTAGAAATTTTCCCAAGGATTTCCATAACAATTTGCTTTGGAACAACTAGATTCATTCCCCTTACCTTCCTCTGCAGAGAAACATCTAGTCTCTCTCGTCACTCATCTCCCTGCAGGAGGCCAAGGTAAAACCTGTTTATTGCAAACAAGTAAGAGAGCATGGGATCTTCTCAAGCTTGCTGTACTTTCATCCTCGCTCTTTTAACAATGGGTGTATTATTTCCAAGAGACTCCCACATGTAAGGGATGATTGAATCCTTTCTGAAAGACAGAAATGCATAGAACAAATTCTGTTCTCCTTTCTAATATGATACATAAAGTACTATCCAGTGAAACGGTTCTGTTACCAAGGTCTAAAATACGTTCTCTGGTTATATCATTTACCACTAGGCACTGCTACTTTCTTACTGGAAAACATGAACCTCACCAAGAAAACCAAAAAGAATGTCTATATGAGTACTTAGGGAAACACTATTCCCTTATTTAACAGTCCTGTATGTACTTTTCTTGATAGAGGAGGAAAAAAAAAAAAAAAACCAAAACCCAAACCCTTTCAGTTACACCATTTTAATATCATACAAAAATATTTAATTCTTCCCTCCTGGATGCAAAGCTGTGGTAACTGATATATTTTTCTTTATTTTGATGTGTGTGTGTAACTGCTCATAGTAGTAACAGTGCATACTTCAAGCCTGTTATTTAAAACTGCCTGCTTCCAGCATGTATCAGAAGTGGAAAGCACCAAATTGAATTTGAGTAATTCCTGCAAAGGGATTACTCAGAATTCCATCAGACTGTGACTGCTTGTCCAAAAGGTGGATTCCGGGCATCAAGATTTATTTTCTTCTTTGGATTTGGCAGCATCATGCACTCAACAGATTGATAATTTTCCCTGATCTCCTTTTCCAGTGTTTTTGGCTTCTCAGGGTCCCTCATTAAAAGTACTCTATCCATTTATTAGCTTATATAAAATGGGATTGTTTTTGGATAGACCCGGTAAAAAGTGCTGGAAAGTTGGTAATCTGAACTCCCCAAGTGAAATAAAATTTGCAGACAGATATTGCTGTTATGGGAGATAATAAGGAGAATGGTTCAGATATGAAGTTATTTTTATTTTCACAATATGCCACCAGATGCTGTGTGCTCTGTATCATTGGGTACTCTGTTAATGAAGTCACCCTTGGGAATTAATAAAAAAAAACAACTCTAAAAGATTCAAAGAAACTGTTCTGGAGGGGTTCCACAAAGGCTCAGGAGTCTATTCATCTGCCTCCTATTTGAAATACCTTTTTATCCTATCCCCAAAGGGTAATGCTATGGGCACACTCCCTCAAATAGCTCACCCACTCAGCTACTTTATGAGCACAACTGGCCTTATATGCACTAAGGCCTAGAAAAAAGGTTTCTCTATCTGTTCTCATCACACCCTCTAAGCATCCACTTTGACCCTTATGGATGTCGTTGCTTCTTACAGTGAACCTTCAACAATCAGTCTATTTATATTCTTAATGAATCCCAGAATTATTTGTACTGGCTGACATGCCACATTGTAGCAGAACAGTAAAAGCTGACACAAACACCCTCCCACCCTCCCCCACCCCCCAAAAAAAAAAAAAATTATAAGGCAGATCTCAGGTCCATGGCTGCCTGCTCGCACGAGCCCCAGCAGAAATACTGAATTGCTTCTGAAAAAGGGAGCCATATGGGCAAACACACTGCAACCTAGAAGCTGTCCTGATTGCTCTCTGAAGAAAGGTTTCTGGACGGTGTATTGTCCTAAGCAGCTCCTACTGAACTGCCATCTGATGTTTTTTCTGCCCATGAGCTCTTTTCCCTTCATCTGTTCCTTCCTGGTGCCATGTACAGAAGCAAGGTCACCTGGGTGGGAGGTCCATTTAATTTGTTATTCAAACATTTAGAAAGGTACAGGTCCAGTTTAGATATTTGGTAAGCCAACAGTCACACCACTTTATTGAAAGTACAAACACTGTAATAGTCAATATTTAGCCCTACAAAATGTAATCCCAGTAATTTTTTAGTGTTCCTTGTTGCTTTAATTTCTGTTACCATTTAGCCCCCAATATTAAGGTTTCTGGATTACAAATTACCTGAAAACCACAACATTTAATGACATTAGATTAAACTTACTGGATTTTTTTTCCCTTGCAAAGCTAAACATAGTATAAATTCTTTTTAAAAAATTTTATTGCACATTTTATGCTTTGAGAAGCACTGAAAGTACATGGTTTCCACCAAGCACACGTGACTCAGAGGAATAAAAACTGCAGTTAGGCTTGTAAAAAGCATATTATTTTTAAAGCCCTAACCCAATGTAGCGGAAAAGTCTTGTATGTCTTTACCTCTTTTATAGGAGAATATTAAGTGCAACCCCAACCCTTTATAACAATGTATCATCTGTTTCAAATTGGAAGGAAATCAACTCTCTAATATGGTAAAATAACATATAAGTTAATTTTCTAATTGAACTCTCTGGTCTTGGACTGCCTGCAATAAACCTTGACAATCTGAGACCCAGGCAAACTCTGGTATTTTGAAGAGTGGGTTGAATGTTACCAATTACATATAGTTTAGTATTTTCACCAGTATAAAGGAAGAGCAGTTGCCTGCATGCTCAACATTCAGCACAAAAAAACCCTGCACTAATGCCGTATTATCAATGAGAAATAAAATCCATGATATTCAGGAAATTCTGAGCCCTGCTTCTTGTAGTAATTACACCTCAGTGGCATCTTCCCATGCAGTACTACAAACCAACTGAAAACTCACTATTAGCATATGCATAAGACAGGACTCTTCAGAAACTTGTAGCCTTTGGGTTTTTTGACCCCCAGACCGTGTTAATGACAAACCACAGTGGAATTCAAGTGCTTGTGTGCCAGTGAGATTTTGAATGACATTCTGGAAAGGAAAAATTTCACACCACTAGTTTTAGTCATAGTCATATATATTACAGCTATTCAGAGCCCATTCTCCTGAGCGATGAGGACATGCATGGTACCTTTCCCTGTCCCTGGCTGCTTTATTACAAATTATTATTATTATGAAGTATGTGCACTGCCCCACAATGTGCAGTGCATAAACTATGCATAAACAGTAGACAGCATACAGCTTAGGAGGTCTGAAGTCCCCATTTTCGGACATGTTGATACTCCAAAATTCCCCCCAAAGGTAAAGGTTGCAGACAGTCAGCATATCTAACAAATAGGACTGTGGTATTTAAGGTTTATGAGGAGGAAGAAAACTATATTCCTTGCTGAAAGACCATTCCATCTCCACTCAACAGCCACCCAAAGTGTAAACCACATGACCTCACCTGATGCTCTCCTCTGTGCGTTGGAACAGCTCTTCACGAGAGAACTGCCAGCAGAAACAACCCTGGCAAGCCATATCATGGAGGTAGCATGGAATTAATCCTATAACTGGTGATTAGTTATCAAGCATATAAGAAAATTAAGTTCAGTTATAAGGAAGGAAACCATATTTAAATGGTTACATAGAAAAAATAATACAGGAATGCATGTGTGTGAGTTACTTTATCTTAGGTAGATCTGAAAAAGGAAAAAAAAAAAAGGCATTTTAACTCTAGCCAGTAGAGGAAAGACCTCTAGTCTGATAGACAGTGGCCAAGTACACTGTTACCATTTACAACAGTGGTATATATATCCTCCAGTTAGCAGGAAAGGTCTCATGAATATTGTATATATATATTGGCTCACAGTGAGTGTACTATAGCCCATATTTAGAAGAGAAGATTTTTTTTTCCCTGAGGTCTGTGATCTTTGGTTACATCACGGCCAAGGCTTATTCCCAGTTTCCGTTCCAGCATCAATCTAACAAATCCAGACTTCAATGGTGGGTTTAAACAAGCTTCAAGCATGAAAAGAATACCTTTATTAAAATATGAATATGTAGGCTTGTACTCTGTGAAACTTGGTTTTCCAAAACAAAACTTATTTTTCTCTACAAAAATGAGACAGTCCCAGAATTATTCCAAAAAAAATATGAAAGTGCTCACTGATACAACTAGTAATCTGCTCCATTCTTCTGAAATACCTATTGTGGTACAAAACCAATACCTACATTTTGCAAAAGATGTAGACAAAATTTATTTCTTCTTCATTCAAATAAGGAAAAACCAGGGGGGTTTTGCACTGAAAAATAAAATCTTCCTGCTAAGTTCTCTTTTTGGAATAGGTGTCCTGAAAACATCTGAATTTCTTGCATAGCTGTGTAACAATAAAATACGATTGTAATTGGACAGGCAAGTAGAAATATCCTTTAAAAGTAAAAAGAAGAGTCTTTCTTAGCACACTACCCCGCTGAACTCAACTAACCCGTAAGTTTACATAGTTGGTGGAAAGACTGATAGTCAAGACAGTCCAGGCTGAGGCTTGAAATGCACAGAGGAGAGATAATCCACAGTGGCAGCTTCAGAAACAAGGTGTGTGGGAGAAAGTGGACATCTGACACATGTATGAACAATTTCTTTGGGCAGGTACTGACCTACACTATGCTCTTCTTCATTTGCCCATTCAGGGGCTTGTACCTCTAAGTCAATGAGGCTATTTGTGAGTTAATTTTCCAGGTCTTCACTCATTTGGTTCTCCCTTCTCAGTCACAGTTTACCACTGGGATTTATTTAATAGGCATTGAGAGATACACTTTGCTGGCAAGCATATAGTATAAGGCATTTGAGTAAGCAGCTCTAACACATATTCTATGCAGGAAAAAATTAATAGGTGAGAAACAACTCCAGTCAAATTGGACTTTAAAGCCCTTCACCTTTGAAAGCTGTGGCTTTTAATACCTGGTCAAAAATGCAAAAATGCCCCCAACAGTTTAATATCTCTGAGCCCGACTTGAGCCAGGAGGACCAGATAGGTGACTTTTCAAGGTCTCTCCTGCCATTACTCTCTACGATCCTTTGAAACAACAGACTTGGAGTTAGCTGAGAAGTTGTTCTCATATCTTTAAAACAGTTCTCGACTGAAAAGGAAAAGTTAGCCAGGAAGGTCTAACGACTCAGGTGTAGTTCAATCCCTGTCAAAACAGAGAAGGCGGAAAAATATAGAAGCAACTGAATTGAAGAAACCAGGCAGAACGGCTGCATAACCTCACTAACTCTCAAGTAACTTCTGTCCTGGTGACGGAGGTTATTAAGCCTTCCTCTGCTGAGCCTGCGCGAGTACTTGCTGAGCACTAAGTAGGGACCTAGCAAACACGCATGATCAAGATAGCCTCAAATGAGCAGTATTCCATCATCCATGGATTTAACTCCCTAACAGAAATCCATACATTTGCTTCTTTCTCTCTCCCCTCTCCGGAGCTTCACATCATAAAATTGAACAGCACAAACAGTGACAGTGTCCTCCCCTCAAAACTCATAAGTGGCTCTGTTTCCTCAAGTCTGACACTGATCAATAGGACAGTAGAGAGTACTGTACTGATGTTGCTGTCTTTACTAAAAAAATAGGTAATTGTAGGCTACTACTACCAACCCATTACTCTTAACTACCAACACAAACAGCATCCCTGTTTTGCAGAATATTCAACAATATTGCCACAGCCCCTCTAAAAAACAAACCCACACCACACTTGCAGAAAGCATGGGAGTACAAATATTAAAGTGCTGCACTAAAGAACTTAAAACCCATTTGCATCATATAATTTGTAGACTTACGGTTTTCACCAGACCCATAAAAGGGCTCGTGGTACTCAGAAAGAAGGATCTTCCTTCCAAAGCCAGAAACTTCCTCAAGTTACAAAGAAGCCACAGAAATTCCTGTTCTTATGTCCACTAAAAAGAGGCACCGCAGTCAACCTCTGTTATGTTGTTATAATGGTAATTTTGTCTCCAGTACCAGGCCTTGACCATCACAAGAGACAGGTGTGCAGATGAAGTTCTTGCTGTCCTCTTCAGCTTCTCTCTGAGGGGAGCAGTGTGGTCCACAGAGAGATACACGGTTGATTTAGTTGTTCATCTTCAAGCAGCAGCACACTGGGTTACTAGTCTACCAGCTCTAAATTAACAATCCTTTTACATCTAGTAATCATCAACACAGTCCTAAGAAAGCTGTAGAGCTAATTTAGCAGAGCACAACAATCAGAAACAAACATTAAAAGTAGGGAACATCAGTAGAACTGTGTAGTTGAAAGAAGGAAGAAAAGAAAGTGCTATATAGCTTAACATACCAGCCACTTGGAAAACAAACTTCTTTCTAATTAAGCATTATAGTCTGGGAGGTCATTTATCTCTGCATGAAGGTATTTTTTTCTTTTTAATGGGGGAAACAAAATCTGATCCTGCAATACTTATGGCTGCAAATGCACATAAAGTTGGGTTGTGCCAAACTGAAAGGACAAAACAGTTTAGGTGCAGAGCCAACTGTAATGCACACCAGTCACGACCTTCAGTGGAGAAATGCTGCAGTTCAAGAGATCAACTAGAGTTTAAAATTTTATTGCATGAGATTTTCTTTAAAAGCCCTGTTTGACTTTATGATTTCTCTTCAGTGACAAGCTTAATATCTATACTAAGACTGCTGTAGCAATAACCATATACAGAAAAGTGAATTTTGAATGTGCTTTCAATGAAAAGCAATTTACAAGGCATCTTGGGGCGAATCTTCAGTGAGCTGTACAGGGTATTAGCCACCTGACTTGCATTAACATCAATAAGAAACGGCAGTTAAATCTCTATGCATTGAGCTAAAAATCTATCTGCTTGTATTGAATCATCGCATTTTAAATATGACTTCATAACAAAAAAAAATGCTCTTACTGGAAATATGAAAGTGGTTGCAAGTGATCTGAACTGAGAGGATCTTGTAGCTACTTTGCATATTAGATATGTATGGATAAAAATGTGTGCTTAGATTAATGTTAAACAGTGGCAGGCCCAAATATCTGTCAGCGGTAATGTCTACTGTTTGCATGCTCTGTGAGAATATTCATATAAATAACTTTCGATCATGCAGTAGAGCCCAGACAGGGCTAAAAGTGCCCCTGGTTGTTGTAGCTGGTATTCTGCAGTGACACCTCATTTATACTAGAAAAACATGACTGCACTTTGTGCAACCCAAAACCACGTTCAGACTACCCTTTTCAAAGCTGCACCATGAACAATATTTGCAAGCTACAGGTATTTTATAAAAAAATAGAATTAAGCTATGAAGAGCCCATGTCTTCTGATGTAACTATTTTTTCACATTGTAGTAGACAAGTAGAACTAATAAAATTAAGATTTAAAAGCCTATATATAACCAAAACTTTAGAGTGAGAACAACTGCATTCATTTTCCGGTAAAAAGTTAGCCTTTAATTTCAGCAGTTTGAGGAAGTGGGCAAATATGTTACTCCAACATCATGTGTTTCAATCTGGATTAGATATTCTCTAGAGCCAGGATGGTCAAATTTAAAGGGCTTTAATTTCCATACACATGTTTACCACTGAACTCTCTCCAATTCACATCTCAAGTAGGACATGGGACTAAAGATTCTCCCCTTTTAACAATGTATGAGATACACAAAATATTGAGGTTAGATTATCCTAAGGAGTTTGTGACTTTCTTAACTGATAGATGACCTCACTCACCGAGGGACTGAAAATTAGCACATTTTGAACTGAAATCAAATCAGCACATTGAAGAAACTGTTAGCATACCAATCCTGGCAAGGAATCCAGACTTCATAAAATATCCTCAATTAGTAACTTTCATTCTCAAAAATATCTTCCTGTCTTTCTGCCACAGCCTCCATTTATTTGCCTACACTTCAAAGGACAAAGATGTACAACAGAATCAAAGAGGAGGAAGTTATTGTTAAGGTTAGATTTTTCTGTGGTTTATGTTTATTTATCTTTTTAGTTTGGAATAGGAAATAAATTCTGACCTTCTTTGTGATCAGCTCATACGATTACTGTTCGTCTGCATGGAGAAATGGGAGAGGTCTGGAATATCCCACTCAAGGCAAAAAGGGGTTGAAAAGGTTTAATAAGAACACAGAATGAGAGTATATGGATAAGAACAACTCTGTTGCCTGCAAAGCACATTTGTTCAAGTCAATACAAGACAAAATGTGTAGGAAAACTGAAAACAGCTCATGAGATATCAGTTCTAGTATTGCTCTGCATATTCCAGCCATTCCACAACTTGACTAATCTGCCTGCCTATAATAATGAATGAACCATATTTCTACTTTTTGGCAAAAACATGTGTTGCACATACAGTTATAACTGGAGCAAAAAAATAAATATTACCCCCAACCTCCCCACATGTGCGATGCTATTTAAAAAGCCAAAGTAGTTCTTTCATTTCTTCTGTTGCATATTCATATTATGACAAATATGTGACAATTTATGTATACTATAGCAGTGTAGTGCCCTCACCTTGCTTCTCACCACTTGAACACTAGAAATATCCTCATCTGTAGGCTGAGATGTGGTACCCAGCTGAGACGTAACTCCATCCAATAGAAGGCCAAGGTAGAAGCATACAGAATGGTCTTTACACACCACACATTATTCAGTGCTAACTTAAATAAAGCTCTTTTTTCCTCCTTTCAGTGCTGTGAGAGTGAATGACAGGATTCTCCAAACAAAAGAAGGCAAAGGTGAAGAGAAATGAAAGTACACTTGTTTTATCCAACTGTTAGGACATTCCAGTATGTAGCCCCCAAAGACCTGCATTACTAACTCAAAACCCCTACAACCTTGCTTCCCTTCAGCAATGCTCTTTTAATGTCTCCTGAGCCTTGACTACAGCACCCCACAGTGGATGACTACAATGAAATCAGGACTTAGAGGTGGCAAACTGAAGATGTAATCTCTTTTCCACTCAGTGTTGTTTCTTGCATCTACACTGCACCCCCAAGTAGATAACAAATTTTACTTCCGTTAAAACTTGACAGCCATGCCCCATGTGATTGCAGTACCTCATGATATGGAGAAGACCAAGTAGCTTGCTACTCCTGTGACCCTGCTCAAGACCTAGAGATTAGAGTGAAAGAGTAATTTCAAGGCACTGTGCATCTTCTGCCTGAAAAACAGCTTCACAGGAGGAGCATGCAGCCTGCCCAGTATTAAAAAATACAGGCTCACTATCTTGTAACACTGAACATATGTATATAAACAAGTCATTAAAAGGAAGTATCTAAACAATGACATCACATTAACTATACCCTGCTCCCACTGAACTGATGAGGATTATAAATTAATCACCACTGCAAAATATTACTACATTTAACACATTACCCAAATGGCCAGTTTTTACTGAAAATATGTTTATTTTTGTTGACTGAACATATATACCTGTTTCTGCTATCAAGATACTCATCTGGTTAGTAATTAAAATTAACAGCCAATTATCAGAATTATTATTGGAGACACTACAACTAGACCTTTGTAACGGCTTTAATGAAAGTAACAGCTGCTTTTATAGGTCTTTCTGGCTCCACTACACACAGAGATTATTGCAATGCAGCTAGAATCAAATGTGATGCAGTATCCCAGTCAAGCACCCAAGATGTAAAATGATATAATTGACTAAAAAGAAAGTGACTTTAAATAATCACATAGTAAATAACTGTTAAATCCCAGTGCAACCTTCACTGCAATATACCAGATCTGGCACATTGGACTTCAAATAGTAATAATTTTAGGGAAACAAAAGCACTTTATTATTTCTCGTAGATGTATATTTTTTTTCTCTTCCCTATGGGTTTAAGGCCAACTGAAGTCCCTTACACAACAAAAATAAGTCCTTGCATTATACATGCTATTAAAATAAATAACAGCAAATCAAGTGACAGATAGGACATAGTACTAAATTCCTACTGTGAATGGAAACCCCATATGACATCAAACTTTTTGTCACATTTGAGTAAAGCTATCTGTGAGATAAAGCTTTTGCATACACCAGCTATGGGCACCCTGCAAAAACAGTTGCCACAGAGTAGAAATGCCGAGCGGCAGCCCCGAGGTGGGAGCTGGCACACAACCCAGCTGTATCCAGCCTCAACCAGGCCAACCACATGGCAAGCATGGCTGCATGTTGCTGTTTGGAGAGGGACAGGAAAGGGGAAAAAGAGTGCCTAAAAATCAAGTGCCTAAACGTGGCTGTATCTGGTCTGCCCAAAATACCTCCTTGGGAATATAGTGGCCCCTATACAAAAGCTGGCTATCCCTGCTGTACATAGCCAGTGATGGGTCAGCCAAAAGGCTGTGGGATCTGTGGCAGCATCCCAAAAGTTTTCAAGACTCTACAACACCAGTTGTGATGTGCTGTGTTACTGCCTTGCAGCCAATCCAAAGGTTTTTGGGTGTAGAAAATTCCAGCCTAAATTTGGGGATGTGGGAATTCATCCACCATTACTTAGCTGTCTGCACAAATGCTCTGCAGAAATAACAATCCTCAAGCTTTGTTAAAAAACGTCTCAGGGCTTACTACAGGAAAAGCTCTATGCACCATTAGCAGGCCCAACCCAACAACATGCATTTCTGCACTTTAAAAAAGCCAGTTAAGTAGATGACTATCAGACTAAGGCAACACTCTGCTGGCAGAGGGGAGCAGATTACCCCTTTATATGGTGTTTGCCCAGCCAAACCCAAATCCTCCAAGGAACAGGGATTGGGACTAGGGTCGATGGGTTAGGTAAAGTGCTTATTTTAACCAAATATAAGCTAGTGTGCTAACACAAA
>NW_009635745.1:0-17242 GCF_000690535.1 Cariama cristata | reverse complement strand
CTACAAGGGTGGGAAAAGCACATATGTTATTTATTTTCAAGTTCCACACTGTAATAATCATTTATCTTCCCGATTTATGTGCAAGTATAAATTCATATGCAGATTTAACATATCTAATATTTGAGGATGAAGACAGGAAGGCAGGGAGGTTAAGAAAGAAATACATTATGGCTTAGGTATATGAAACACAAGGTCAGAATAGAGTACAAGAGCTGAGATGGCAAGAAGCCAGAAGTTAGGACAGAGCAAACTAGTGACAACCAGCATTTGAACAGGAAGGCACAGTAACCAAAAAAAATCACACACCAAGAAGCAAAACTGTGCAGACAAGAGGAGAGAAAGAGAAGTAGACTGACACAACAGAAAACTGAAATGCAATCAAAAAACATGGTAAAAAATGCAAAGTACCTGGCAAGGTTCCCTTATATACTCAAAGGTGGAGCTACCGCTCATGGGCTACCCCTCAGCCAGGCCCCACCTCATCACCCTCTGCAAACCTCCTTGCAAACACCGACAGTTTCCAGCTGCAGCTCTGATGACCTCGAGACAGCTTGCGAGGGGCTTCCAGGAATCAGGTGTTCAGCTGCAAGCGAAGATACAACTGTTGTAAGAAGGCCTCCATCATGACTGGGCTCTCTAGAATCCAAATTATTAATGAACAATGGGAAAGGCCCATAATATTGCTTAATAAAAGAGGTAATGTGTCCGCAATGTCTTTTTTCACACCATGTCAGAATTGTAATGGGCATCAGTTCCTTAACTGAGTGGTTGTTTTTTTCTTTCTATGAAAGTATTTCTTTCAGGAATACTAGGAGGCAATCCAAAACAATGTGTAGTTTAGGCATTCTCATAGTATTTGAAAATCTTTGAAAAAATATACTTTGAAAATCTCAAAGCAAGTCAACAGTCCTAACCATAATGACCAAGCCTGATACTTTTTAATTTGTTTTAGAGCAAGTGCATATGCTGGAACTCTGGACCCTGACTTCGCTATTAATTTCTGTGACATTGTCTTACAGTTCCTCCTGGAATCTCATCAAATATGCCCTTTTTTATTAATCTTTATGATACTTCTTTTTGCCTCTGCTTGACAGTGCACAGTACTTCTACTGTTTACAACTTCCAGCCCCACTCTCAGTCCCAAGCAGCTGAAAGTGTCATCAGTCTGATGCTGAGTTAGCTTACAGGGCTTTTTTTATTGCACACACAGAGCAGAAATGTCAATAGTGAACATACTCCCAATCTATAGTAAAAAAACACCATGATACAGAAGGAACACTAATAGTACACAGTGCATAAAGTAGTGTATATTACTTTTCTGTTTAGAGAGCACTCTTTACTGTTACTTAAAATCATGACAGACGCGTATCAGCATTGCAAGGCAAGCCCTATAATCTGCTGACCAGGCCAATCCTGTCTACCCTACTGAACTAGGAAGAATTTCTTATTAGCAAAGGCAGCAGGCAGAAATCCTTCATCTCGCGTGAGCAGTCCTACTGAAGTCAGTGAGACAATCAGCACGGGCAAGAACTGCGCTGTGCTGGTGTTCCACTGTGACTTGTCCAAGATGGTCATACATATGGTGTGTTAGCTAGATCAATAATGTGTTTAATGAGATAAAGATTATTAAAACTCACATCTGAGGTTTTTCAATATTCTTTGTGGGCTTCAGCCCCTATTTACATCAGTGAAAAGCCAGATTAACGCCACTTTAGAAACATGAAAAGTTTCTACTCCTATATGTAAAAGAGCTACAGTATGCTAAAAAAGGTCAAAGCGACAATCCTCGGTAGAAAAGAAGAATGCAAACAAATATCAGCTAATCAAGGAACACATGCTGTTTTTCAAAATGCTAATATAAAGATTAATAGCTCTTCTTTGACATCCAAGAGCCTTTGGAAACTCTTCATATTAAAACACTTTGTAAATCACTTTTAGAGAAAAAGCATTCAGGGAGCCCCGTTTAATCAAATTAACTACTAGGGAACCTTGATAACATTCAATAAAACCTCCTGTGCTTAGAATTCTCATCACTGTTCCTAGGATATGTAATTATTTATGCTGCTTTACACCATTTTGCATTTCTGTGGAGCCTTGAGAGAGAATTAGAAACGGTCAAGAGAACTGTTCATTCCCCTTGTGTCTGCTCATCTTGGACCCAGTCCTGGTCCCAGTGAAGTCAAACGATTCCCAATGAATCTCTGGCAAAACTCCCAGAGACTACACTAGGAGTAAGAACAGACACATAAGGCCCGATCCAAACCCCACTGAAGTTGATGTAGGACTTTCATTCCTTTCTAATAGGTTTTGGATCAGGCCCCATCCATGGAACTTGTTTAGAATTGTTGTTTTAAACAAGGCATAAGGAGGCACAGAGCAGATTTCTGTCCTGCTTCGTGCTTACGTGCAGCCTAAGTGACTGGCATTGTCTCAGTGGGGCTGTGAATGAAGTTTGTGTCTAAAACCAAGCACACGAACTGCAACCACAAGGCAGCACAGTGTGGAAGTGCACTAAGCCCAGACAAGACATAGCATAAAACCCAGAGCCTACAAGAGGAGGGCTGCCATTTTCTCCTCTCCATTCTGCTATTCTGTGCATTCTCCAGCATCAGGAGCAATGTAAACAGACATAGGAGCCCGTCCAAACCATGTCACAGTCCCTGACCTTTCTAGCATCATTTGCTGGACAAGGCTTTGACAACACCCTCCCAAGGTCTACACAAGAGTTAGCCAGAGGAACTTCAGAAAAGGACCTGCTAGCTGTCTGGATTCTGTGCTGCTGGGATGTAGAATCTTTATTTCATATTCAACTCGATGTCTCCCACACACTTCCTCTATTTTATTTCCTGTTACTTCCGGATTCACTCTCTAAATGACACCAAAATTTAAACTGACATCTTATTTGAGAACATAGTTAACACAAAAAGATTGAAAATCCTTTAATCTCCATGGTTCTTAAGAGTCACAGAGCTGTGGAGTCCTGAGCTCCCATAAATTTTGCCACTGACTTGTTGTAAAGTATAAGTAGGCCTTTAGCCTCCCCATGACTATTTTTCTAACTGTAAAATAGGCATGTTATTACTGCATATATCAAGGAATTTTCAAGATGACTTGCAAATTGTTTCAAGTACATAAAGCTCTACTTAAAATTGCTAGGTTTCATTTTTTGGACCTAGATCTGGACTGGGATTTTGAAGTCCTGGGACATGTTCATCTCTAGAGTTTTGCTTTGGCCAGGACCAAAACTCAGGACAAGGAATTAAAGTCCTAGGTTGCTGGCATCCTGCAACAGTACATGGAAAAACACAACCAGAAACTCAGAAGGGGGAAAGGTGACAACAATATTTTACCCCATCTGCAATTCCCGCAACTGACATTAAAATATGCAGTGATGTATTCTTTACCAGTATGCACATAATCATTTTGGGGGCTGATGTTCCTCCCACTGAAATACAAGAAAGAAATTATGTATTATACATAGTGAAGATTTTGACATTTGATTCCTCCCACATATTTGAATGGGATGAAGGCATTAAATGCCAAAACCAAAAATGAGCATACAGGACCTATCCCTCAAAACTGTAATTCATTCCAAGGCACGGCACTCATTTTACTTTTACACTGACCTCCATCCCACACAATGCAAACCCACTGGTTGTTCTCCAATTAGCAAGAAAATTTTTGCTATTTCAAATGGTGCATGCAAGACTGATGTTCTAGCACAGTTCCTACAAGTGTATGAAGGTTAAAAAAAAAATCCATTATTTCAATTTCCCTCCAACTCTAATAATTTGTTGGAATTTCTTTTATCAGTAGAGTACCTCTTTTCAGGTATGTATCACAGACAAGTTGAAATCACTGGAGAACCCCAGATTACAGACGAGCAACTGTTAACACGGGCCCCTACCGTATCTCCAAGTACATGGGCACAAAACTCTGCATATGAGAGACTGTATGTAATTTATGCCCTGTGTCTGTAATCTACAGGTGGAAACATTCTTGTTTACACTACGTAAGTTCCCATCACCACCCTTTAAAACATGCACTCTTGTTTATTGCAATACATTCTCAGGAAGTTCACCCTGTTCACTGCATTCACACATTTTAACATTAGCATATATGGGCATTATCTTCACCACCAAGAGAGGCTGATGTTTGGCTAACATCTCGATTTGAAGATGTACTAATCAGTTTTAAGATGTTATTTTTGGTTTTTAGAAAAAAGGAAACAAAGAGTACCACCAGGGTCCATGCCAAAATTTCATCTTCTACTTGTCCTCCTGCTTTCATGCTGCTTCAGTGTTGCAGGAGCCTGACATTATCTGCTGTGATCTGCATCTGCTGGATGCTACTGGGACATGAACAGAAAACAATCTCAGAGCCTCCACCATGGATCAGGTCCCAGCATTTCCAAGCATCTTAAGGGTAGTGTCTCCTCATCTTAAGCTAAAAATTGTCATAGACCCTTTGCCATTTACAGAAAAATTAAAAGTAAAACAAAAATAACGTATCAGCAATATGCTTCCATAACAAACTTGTGTGTTTGCTGAGGTTGGCAAAAAGCGCTCTGAAGAGTAAAGACATGAACAGGAACACGGAAGTGATTATTTTGTTGGTTTTACTCCTCTGTCTTGTGTGATATTCCCCTTATCTCCCCCAGGTTTGGAATCACACGGTAAATACAAAAAGAGTATGCGCATCAGATATCCTTTCCATTTTGCTCTCATTGCATCAGATCTCAAAAGCTACACAAAGCTGGCACGTCAAGATTTAATCAAGATATCTCCAGGACCTGCAGAAAGTGACAATAACCATACAATAGAGGATCTCTATTGAGTCAGCTCTGAGCTGACGCACATGTTGATATATAACTGCTCTGACACTGCTAGAGTTTTAACATTGTCTTTCCAAACAAACTTTAGGCCATATCAGCTCTTGAAAGACTCTCAAAACACACCATTATTGCAAATTCTGAGTACAGAAATTGTGCATCAGCTGAATGTGCCAGTTACAGCAGTAGTACCATTACCATAGAAAGCGTCTCATGCAAGAAACAGTTTTGGTGCACCATTGACACCGACTGCCCCTACTGAAGCTTGAGCAGAATCTGACTCAAAAGGCCACCAACAGGTACAGTGTAATGCTTTAATTTGAGATAATGTGTAGAAATGAAGGAGTTTGACAGTCCTGCTGACCTACATGGGAGATGTTCCGTACTTCTAAAAACCAAATCAGACTGACACTGGGACCTGACTATCAACTAAATTGATAAACTTAAGCTACCTGAATTTTAAAATCTAACTGAAACTTCAAAAAATGACCTACACTTGCTCCAATAGAATATATATTGCTGTGTTGTTGAATTATTATTGGGATGACATATTGTTGAATTGCTTGTCTCACCTAAAATTGGGTTAAGGCAAACAGTGCAATTTCTCTTAAAGTATCAAAAAAATGTCTGTGCATGTACTGTTTGTCTTGCAAGTTAGAGTTCTGTCAAAGATTCTCCCCATGTCCTCCAAAGAGCTTTCAAAATCCAACAAGGTTCTCAAATACAGATGTTTACAAAGGGATCACTATACCAGCATATGTATTTATACAAACACATGTTGGTAGTTGGCTTTCTGTGTCTGTTCCACATCAGAAGTGGGTGAATTTCTCCACCACAGGGATAGAATATCTCGCATGAGTAAACTGAACCTCACTGAAGTGGTTTGGGACAGAAGACATTAAATGAGCAAAGCACTGCACCAAACATGCTCTTTTAGGCCAAATCATACCCATTTCTGGAGCTCTACTATCTGCGAAGAGAAAGATGTGGGTTTGGACAATTGCAAAATTTAGAATAATCTCTCATAACATGAGTTGAGTTCTGTAACTACAGCCAACATCCTTTAAGCTTCTTTTTAGGAGCAGCTATTGGAGATATAATGAAAATGTCCCACTAAAAGAACACATGTCCTTGTTTGAAACCAATACTAGATTTCCAGCACATGCAACATGCATGTACATGCAACAATAAAATGGAGCTATAGAAAGACATGCCTATAAATTAGTGCAAGAATAATCATTCTGAGTGCACACATATACAGCTCAGTTCTCAGAGGAGATAAAGTTGGTCATTATTAATTCTGTCCTTTCACTTTCAACTGTCTGGATATAAGAAAATCTCAAACAGTAGCTAATCGTACCAGAAGTATGCATCCTAAATTACTAATTACTTTTTTATTTGAAGATCCCCTCTTCTCTGGCCAGACTTACACACAAAGCAAAACTTCATAAGCTGAGTTAGAGCAAACAGGCATAGCTGCAAAACAGGGAGGGGGAAAGCACCGTAAAGCTCTCCAGGCAGCAAAAAGTAAAGATACGCAGCAAATCTGTGACATTGCTGGAAATGTACAAAGACTAAAGAGCTGCAAACCAGAAATGAACCGAAACATGACACAGTCCTAACATCCAAATGCACTTATGCGGTACTGATGATGAAAGCATGAAGCACTCCGGGTATTCCCATTTTCCCTCTTTCTTGATGAAAGGTGATAATGGGCAGTCTGCCTTCCACCAAGAGATATCTGCCATGGAGACACTAAGATTTTTTTTTTCTGGTAGATCCCTGCTTTCTGCCTTCCCCAATCACTTTCCTATAGTTCAGGTATGCAACCACTGGTGGCAGAAGTGAAACATTCAATACGCATAAAATGTGTTCAAATAAAATTCTGCTACAGGCTATATTCTATAAATGCACAAGAGTATTCTTTATCAAATTGAAACCATCCTTCTGCCCACCAAAAGACACACAAATTCAAATAATAGATTATCCTTTCCACTGATATTAATCATGTGTAGAAGACATTACGAGAAAAGGCATGCTCAAGAGATGCTGCAAGCCCACACCTGAGACACCCCAGTTGCCACACAACGGGAACACATATAGTTCTGTAGGAGATTGAGTCCCTAAAGAGCAGCAGCATTTCAGGAATAAATTTCTTCATTGTATTTGATCTGTAAGGGATTTAGGTCACTGCATAAACTTAAATAACAATAATAGGTACAAATTATTTTTACCAGTTGACTTAATATAGGCATATATTTGCACATTTTTGCATTAACAACTAATGTTTATAATTCTGATCTATAATGTTTGCAATGTTTATAATGTATCTGCTCAAGATGTAGGAAAAAAACATTATCCAAGTAAATCTCCTTACTCTTATGGAGAAAATCAGCAGTATTCTACCTACTTTTCAATCATGAGTTAGAAAGATAGATCACAGGCTAAAATACAAGTTAATATGAAGCTTATTGCAGTTTAATTACTTCCTTAGGGATTTCTCTGGCATGGGGAAGTCCCCAGGTGGAATGGGGTTGATCTCCTGCTATTACTGCAAAGGACACAGTAATGGCACGAGGGGGTCAGCAAGTCGCAACATTTGGCCAGCTCCCCACTGCTGTGTCTCCTGCCCTGGATCAAGAACCTGGCTGTTCCAGAGCACAGTTAACTGGAAAGTCACATACAGCCAGCCTTACAAGATCCCATCCATTTCATAGAGTTGCCCTGTAGTCAACTGAAAGAGTTTAGATCCTTTACAACTCTTTTACTCTTAGCTGTTGTTTTCTTTGAGAGGAGGGAGGGGATGTTGGTCAGCAATGAACCATCCTTGCAGTAAGAATCCTCTTACTTGGACAAAATACACTGTTGATTTTGGGGCAAAGCCTCCATGCTATTCCAGGTACTAATAGATTAAAACCGAATGTTCCAAATAGTTGCTTTGAGGTTGCAATAATTTTCAGCTCAGCTCAACACCTGCCATGAAGTTGTTATCCACCTTACCACAGTGGAGCATTATGGCCTTGTAATTTATTGTGATAGGGAGCAAGTGACAAGCCAGAAAAGATTCCATCACACTAGTGAAATTACAATGTGTAATGATCACATTTGACTTGCTGTTAGTGATTACAAGCACATTTGATAACTGTGCACTGTAAGACCTCTCAATGGGATGTTGACAATACTGAAAGAAAATCTATTCTACTTGAAAAGGCAAATATAGGCACATGCAATACAAGAACCAGTAAAAGTATCACACTCAGATACAGATCAAGAAGTTGCCAAACTCATTGATCATTTTCTGCTTTACCAGGCTAGGGCAGATCAGTCTTCTGCCTCCATTCCAAGTGATTAACCCTTTAGATCCAGTCTTTAACAATTCATTGGAAACAGTTCAGAAAAGAAACTGCTGCAAGCTTTCACCATGAAAGAGCCCATGGATTTATATGTTTCTATTTCCCCCTAACTCTTGCAATCTCTTCTCCTACAGCCTGTACACTGTCCCTCCCCTAGAAATGCAGAACATGTGGCAGAAGGCCAACCTATTCTTTCCTTGGCATCTCACACTTGCTGAGATGCCTCATTGAAGAGATCTAAAGTTGTTTTATCCCTCCTTCAGAATGGATTATAAATAAGATGTCAGAGGGGAAAGTGAGCTCTAGTTTACAAATCTATCAGCCTACAGCTGGTGAGGCTACTGAGATTAAATCAGGTTTTGCAGCATTTTCATCTCAAGAACGTCTTCAATCTGATATTACAAATCCATCTAAATATTTTTATTTTCCAACCTAAAACACGGCTCTATCTGCAGTGAATAGAGGAGAACACTCACTCAGACAATACCCCAATGGAGAAATCGCACTTAGTACTTAGTATCTATGGATATCATATTGAATGATTTCCATTTTACAGATGGAAACATATCTGGCTTATCTGAGATCATAGGCATCCAAGAGTTTCCAATAACAACAGAACTATGAATAATGTCTCTTCTATTACTTCCATACTAGTGTCCTATGCACTGGAATGTACTACTTATTCTCAGTTTGTGCTGTAAATACTACCTATTTTTTTCATTGAAAAGTCTCTGGCTAATCTATTTCAGCAAGGCTTTAGCCTGGAACACTACCCTCTGGGCATTGCAAGTTTTCTAAACACTTCATTGTTGTTAATGGATCCCAATTTGTATCTGCCAGGTATGGGTTCAAACCTGCTGAAATGGGTAAAGGAGGACCTCAGACCTTGCAAGTACAGTCTGCAAGTCATGTATCATTAACCACAGCATGACCTTCCATTGAGTTATTCTGCACAAAAGACACTTCTGTACCAAAGACAAATTTCAGAAATTTTCAGTTTTATAATAAGCATCGTCTCATGCTCTTCAGGTCTCCTGACATGTCTGATAATTGATTGGTCTCTGTGCAACCCCACCATTTGAATGTCACACATGTGTAACCATGAGCTATCAGAAAGAATTAGAGTTTCTAAAATGGGTCAGAAGACTTTGGTTATTTACAAGTGTAAATTCCTGTCTTCATAACTTATGCTGCAGCAACAGTGGAAGGACTTCCAGTAAGAGGATATAAAAATAAATAAACCAAAACAAAGACACATGATGGTGTACAAACAAAAATGCGTTTCAATATTTGGTTCCAAAAATAAACATGAAATGTATCTCATATTATTTTTAAAAAATCTTAAAACATCAGTTATATAAACATACTTTCAATCAAACCTTAAATGGTTTTAATCCTCAGCCAGAACCCTCAATAACTGTTACTGGTTATATGTGTGGGCCAAATCCTCTTAGCAAGAGTCACAGCCACTCATAGACACACTGAGTTTACATCTAGTGTTGACTTGGAAAGGTGGGGAGGAGGTTTTTACCTGCTCTTCTTTCTTCTTGATCTAAGGCCAAGAGTGGTTTGGTGATGCAGTTTGGAAGAGTACTGCTTCCAGTTCACATGCTCTTCTTTCGGAGGTGAAGATCAGATTCTATAATTCCAAGACCTTCTTTCTCCAAAAATGTCCTCAGATATTTTTCTAGGACAGCTGTGTTTCTACTTTGTGCTGATCCAAAAGTGATTAAAAAAAAACACAAATGAAATTGAGTGGGATCAATAGACTGGTTCTAAACTATTATCTAGTCATTATTTGAATGTCCAGTGCTTTTTAACAGAACCTAGACTTGAGAATGATAAAAGAACAACAAAAGCCTGAAGAAATAGACAATATGCAAATTAATATATTTTAAAGACTACTTTTAGCATCAGATTTAACATAAAAACTTTTCCTTTCTTTTGTTTTAATTTCGTAGTCATCTGACATCCATCCAGCTAAGACCAAAATTTTCACCATGCAACCGAAGAGACTGTGAAGCTGAAATGGAAACTGATTCTGTTCCTAAGACAGCTACTTCAAAGAGACTGATGTTAGAAAGAATGACTCTAGCGCACCTAATGCCCTAGCTCTTAGTCCTCAACATGAATTCTACTTGCTCCTTAACTGCAATGTGTCTGGCGACTGAACAGTTTTCCCAGTGATCAGTCAGCCAAAGCATTAAACCATCATAAGCAATATGGCCATAATCAGTCCCTGTTTCAGTGTTTTTTTCTGATGTCAGAATAATTTAGATGCCCGGATATCTGAAGCAGCTGTGCCAATGAATACGTGAGCAGAGGAAAACACAGCTGCTTTTCAATTCAGGAACACTGTTCTGGATTTTCTTAAACATCTGGTAAATCAGATGTTCCTTTAAGGCCAAGCGTGATGGGTATCAGTAAAGTTTTATCTTGCCTTTACACAGGTGGAGATAGGCCTCACACAAGTTCTGAGGGCCTAACGTTGACCCTAGTCAAGCCTCATAGCATGGAAAGTACCTACTTCTATGTCAGAGACACACTTGCAAACAGTATTACCACCTCTGAAAAGCAGCAATAATTTACTCATTTAAAGACTGCATTGCACTAGTATAATGATTTCAGTGTAGAAACATGACTTTTATCTTAAAAGGTATCCCACTAAAACTTTTAACATGAATACAGATACATCCTTAAAGCTTATTCTGCCAACAACAGTACTAACTGCAGTGACTTTAGTAATACAAACCCATTTCTACCAACAAAACTGAATCTGTGCAAGATGGGAAGGACCACTTTAGCTAAACAAGTCAAAGCAGAACAGTTACAGAACTTTAAGGAGACAAAGCTCCCCTGGGATTACTAATGATCCCTTCCTGCATGGTTCTGTCCCATAATCATCAGCCCTTTTGACCAAGGATTAACGCGCTGTCTGCACTGATCGCATTGGAAAAGAACCCCATCCATTAATGCAAGTGGGAAATATTACCAGCTCAAGAACAAAATTTCTCATTAGTTCAGAAAGACTTTGCATCAGGTGTCCATGTTATACTTTCAACCAGGCTAAAGGAGCCACAAGTGAGCAAGTTTCGTTGTGAAGAGCTGTCTCTGTAGCATTAGGGACAACTAAAAGAAAAATACAGTATGTTCTAAAAATGTGCATGACAAACACAGTATAAAACCAATGAAAAAGTAATATTAAACAAATAAGACCTAATAACTGATGTAAATGAAGCCTGAGAATTTCTATATAATGACAGGAAGCTCCAAATAAAGGGTACTGGGTTCATGCCCTTCTAAATCATTACAATTTCCACAGAAAATATCAGCCTCCTTGAGGCTCTCAGGTTAGGGAGATTTATAGTGATAACAATAGCAGTAGTTTATTTGAGACAGTTAATCAAAATTCTAGCACTTATAAGCCCTCTGTGGAAACTACAAATTTAAGAAGTTGAAGACCAAATATTGAAGAGTAAGCTTGCAATCTACACAAGTACAGTAAATTTCAGTGATGTGTTTCATTATACTGGTGCCTTATAGCTTTTAAGGGGTTTACAACTTGGCTGTAATTATCCACTATGGGGTAAAATTTGGCATAAAAAGAACTCTTTTCCATTCTCTTCTCTTAATAGCAAGTTACTCACTCTCTGTTGGTACTACATTCCTTGTACATGCAACACTCAGCAATAGTTTTTGGGTGTGCAAGAAAAGCAGGTCAGGGCTCTCATTTTGTGGTTTTTAAAAATGCATCTTTCATATACCAAAAGCATATTGCCCCTACCTTCACTTATCTTCCATTAATTTAGCCTTCTATTTGGGTTCATTTGCGTGACAAAAATATGTGTAATTTGTTCATGAACCAAGAAAAATTATACATTTAATTACATAAAGCATAACCCTAAAGGCCTTATTTCCACCAGGAAAGTCAAATTTCCACCAGGATAACAGGAAAATATGGTGATGGTATTAAAATTCACCAGTGAAAAAATGTCATCACTTCTGCTTCCCCACACTGTGCCAAAGACTTCCTGCGTGTCCCCCTGAGGAAGAGATACCTAAGCCTTTCCAACAGAAAAATGGAGTTAACAGTAGTTCCCCACCTCAGGATCACTCTGAAAATTCACAGTTAAGTTCTTTGACTGTTTGTTGAAAACCTTAAATAAAAGAAATATATGGAGTTATATTCAGGTTCTACACTCGTAACACCTTGGAGTCAAGAGGGTGCCAGCTTCAGAAGTTCTCATCCTTGTCCTCAGCAGCTCATTCCAGCACTGTAGTTTGCAGTGCAGATCCAACAATTTCTGATGCTACCTACAAACCAGATCACTGAAATGATACCATCCCAATCTGGCTCCCAATTCCTTGTTTTTTTTCCTAGGAGAAGAACATATTAAGTCAGCCGTGTACACAGGTCCACCAAGCTTTGACAGAAAGCGGAGTCGAAGCCCTGCAGGCAGCTGCCCTGTTGAAGGAGAGGGTTCAGCCTGGAGGAAGGGGGCTCCATACGCCAAAGTCACCTCTTTTGCCAGGATGTAGTCAAGGTGAAAGCCCAACACACACTGTTAGCAAAGCCCTCTGCAGTTACTGGGTAGCAAACACTGTATAAATCCCCTTAAAGACAGAAAAGCACGAAGATTTATTATTATCGTACTTATGTAAATAAACACAGGCAGACTCTGGTGAGGATTCAATGCTCAGTTCAGAGTTTTGGGGGAAGGCCCTTTTCCTGGACATAATGCAAAGGAACAATTACAACTTCTATGTTGGCCTATGTATTTGACATGTTTTGTGGTATGCTAATGAGGAGAAGCTCCAAATCTCCAAGGTAAGCATACATCTTTGTCCGGACAAGGAGTAGAAAAAAAATGCACACACCAATATTCAGACCTCATTTAGAAGTAGCTTTCAACGTTCAACTGCATAGATACTTTTAAGCTGTAACAAGTTTCCTGGCCTTTCTCGTGCTCCATGTTATTCCATTCAGTTTTGCCTTAAGTTTTGCCATATGTCCCAAGGGATGTCTCTGTCTATCTGTAGACATCTATTCTATCCTGAAAATAAAAAATGAAAGAAGTCTGATTTCTTTTTTGATTTTATACCTGAATTCTCCAGCTTTGGATAGTTTCAGTACAAACCAGAATATTGTAACACAGGTCTCTACATTTAAAGTTGTCAGATACTTTACAGAGATAGGTCACTTAAAAGTTTGTGTTAACTGCTTACCATCTAACATATTGCAGCTCCAGTTGTTACGTTTGTATAACAGACTGTAATCAAATCAGGGTAAGTGGCAACCCCAGAGAAACAGAGTAATTTGACTAAACTTCTCTGTCTAGGTTTAGTCAAGACTCACCAGGTGTCCAAAGTAGGAAAACATAAAGTATAAATGGAATGAAACCCTAGGGGGGTAGAATACAAAACTGAAACTCTTTAGGTTTTTGTTCATTTATGCTCCATGGTGTATAACCCCAGAGAACCAATAAATGCAGATGGAGCACAAAAAATATAAACTCACCTTAATGTTGCCTTTTTTTTTTTTTTTTTTTTATAACTTCCACTAATCCAAATGTTTGCTTCACAAGTCATGTGTAAGAAAGAGTTTGCATGGTTTATATTCCCAGGATTCCATTATGGTAAAGCTCAAAACCAGTTCACTCAAGTATTAGTAAAACTGAAAGGAAAAAAATAGTCCAGATTTTCAACTGATAATAAATCACTTCATGTCAAGGAAAAAAAAATCTGACCTCTGCTTTCCAGTGTTACTGATTACAACAAGACTACAGAAATAAATACAGTAAATATGGTACTAAATAGAAGCATAAATTTTGGTCATCTAAATGCAGATGGCACAATGAAGATATGCATCAGATTACTCAATCTGCCTCTACATAGCATAAAGCTTCTGCGTTGTACCATTACTACATGTTGTTCTCCCTAGCTTTCCCTTGCAAGAGAATTTCATAACCTAAAACAGCTTGGTGTCGGGAAGATTTATTTTGTGTATGCTTCTTTGGTATAATTATTCAATTATTACTCTCATAATGCATAACATTATCTGAAATAAGCCGTCGTTACAATGGTGAACCTCTGAAGTAGTTTATGTTTCTTCTTATAATCCTCCCCTCACCCTACCTCCCTGGTGAGATCTGAAAGGAATATTATTCATTCTTCAGACAGAAATTTAGAAAGAAAGAAGTCCAACATTTCATAAAGAATCAGTGAGACAGCAAGAAACTGAACTTCTGTTGTGAAACCTAAATAGTACCTCACTTCTCAGAAAGAGTTAAGTGGGTTTTTCAGTCATATTAAATCTTCTGAGAACAGATTTGCACCAAGATGCAAGGTTGCAAACTGCAGTAGAGGAGACACAGACAAAAGAAAACAAACAAGAAAAAAAATTTTAAAATTCTCTTTTGGTCTCCTTCTTAGACAAGTGTTAACAACCACAACCACAACCAACTCTTTCAAAGCCCCTTTGTTAGAACTGAACCTGCTGGAACACAACACATATTCAAGTCCTTAGCTTTGCCTCGCTCTAACTGCACCAACAGAAAGAGAAAATAATGAAAGTTGTTACATGGAATTTGCTTTTTGGCATGTAGGAATTCTCCTAAAATAAAAATCCAGACAAACATCTAGAGATGGATTGTGCCAACCAAACAGTACAGGTGAATGAGAGATCTTCTTATTACAGTATCGTCCTCATGTTCTCAGTCATTCAGTTTTCTACTTTCTTGATCCTTTTGATGCAATCTTCTTGCCACTTTTCAGTTATCAGACTCTTCCATACTGCATAGGATCTGATTTTGTAGTGTAAAAAGGTAGAATGAATCCTTTAGGTTCTCAACAAAGCACTAGTGAGAAAAGGGATGAGGCAGCTACTCTTAATGTCTAGTGGGACAAATACCATTTTTAGTAAGTGACCTAAAGCTTTTAGGTCAAGATTAAAGCTGCTTTTCTATTAGATTTTAAAGTGGCATTATTATCTCTGATAGGTCTCCATCCACAAGTAGTAATAAGAACAGATACCCGTGACTGCAACGTCAAGCTTATGGTAATCAAGAGTTTATAGAAAACTCAAAAATTAACTCAGACTGAGGTACAACATGATTTTAAGGCAATCAGTACTGACTTCATCACAATCCCATGCACAGAAAATGTGTTTTGGAACACAAAGTTTTTGATTCTTGCAGCACATCCCCTACTCCCACAGAACAAAAAGTTCTAAATAAATCCATGAATTGGCACATGCTGTGACCTGGAGCTTCCATGGTTCTCGAGCGCCTTAGTCCAATTGGAAAAGTCTAAAAATCTCTAAAGATATGGACTACAACCTTAAGTAACTACTATTGGTTATCAAAAATGTGTTTAAAGCCCATGCCTTACAAACCCAGTTCCAGTTTAACTCCCACATTCAACTATGCAGGCTAAAATCCTTAATAGTGACTTCCAAAATTACCACACACACCCCCGAAAAAATGCAAAACAAAGCAAAAGAAAACCCTACCGAGATCCCAGTGTTGCAGTAAGGATATTTATACATGGGAAGTAAAGAAAATATATAAGCATTTGCAAGATCCTGGGCAATATTATCCTTAGACCAGGCTTTTATTTGCAAATTAAGTATGCACTTCAAAACCTAACAATGACTAAATACAGAGGAGATGACATTAAAAACCCACTCAGTGAGAATTCCTGCATATAACATAACAAAACACTTCTTTTGAAAACTAATTTTCAGTCATTTGAAAACTAATTTTTAGTGCTGCTGGGTTGTAATTCAATACAGTTTACAAAGACCAGATATGAATCCGTAGCAACAGGGTGGCATCTCCAAAATGCAATAGCTCTGCAGAGCCAAACTCTGGGATATATACAAGAAGAAAAAGAAACCATTTGCTTTTCCCCTTCCTCCTTTGCTGCACTAAGGAGCAAGAGGCTAAATTTCTTCTTCTCTTCAAGAGAGCAGTAGCTATGAAACTGTAAGCCCCCTAAAGGACTGACTCATACAAAACCACACTTAATTTCTTCCACAGCAGCTGTTCCTACATCTTGGTACGGAGAGAGATTGGTCAGGGAGACCACATCTATGTGGAAACATGGATACATTAAGAAATGTTATCTGGGCAGACAGGTACTGAGATTGGCTCTGTCACACTAACACCTGCAATACGCACCATGCTACAACACCCATAAAAACCTGGATATATTAGGAAAGGGAGGAAAAGCACAAGGACAAACAACACAGCAGTTGACCCTTTCTAGTGTCACTGGAAGTGACAGTGAGCACATTTGTATAAACTAATTTCTTGCCTAAGCTAGATGAGCTGAATAGGTACGGGTGAGTTTAGGCATTGGCCATAATTAAGGAAAATCAGCTCACTGCCACTTAGCTTCTGAATGAAACACTCGGCATGAAGATTTCCAGCCAGAGGCTGGTTATCTGCATTGTCTTTACACCCTTCAGGTCATTAGTTTTAAACTTATAGACAGTCTGTGTAGACAAGAAGAGGGAAAGGTCTTTCTAAACAAGTCAACACAGGGAAACTGCGGTGGTTCTGCTCTAAAGGGATCAGCGGTAAGAACTGGACAGTCACAGGAAAAAAGGCATAAAGAAAATGAATGTGAATTTTACAGGGGGAATGGACGTCTCTTTTATGAGGCCCTCATAGAGGGAAGAGTAAAATGAGACCAGGCTGTCACTACTTTCCTAATTGCAAACGTGCTGCCTCAAAGGGGAGAAAACTTCCATTAGCAACTTCCTGTGAAACATCCCCAAAAGCAGCACATGAGGGCTCGTACTCCCCTTACGTGTAATTCATCTGATAATGGCTGAAATTTATTAATAGTAAATTTAAACACCGATGTAGCGAGACAGGTTTTCTAAACGGGGATCAAAGAAAAACGCTTTGGAAACTCAACAGGGCATAACTGCAGAGAGAAGGAGAGAAAAGGGCAGGGAAACAAGACAGGAGCAACAAGTGTGAGGCCGGATTTGCTTTGCCTGCAAGCGTTTCCCAAGGGCATCGCCTCCAGCTTGGCTGGGCCAGCGGGG
>NW_009635744.1:3746-8010 GCF_000690535.1 Cariama cristata | reverse complement strand
TGGGCAGGGGGTAAAACCCCGCGGCCGGGCCAGCGGGGGCCGTGAGCCCTGAGGAGCGCGGGGCTGAGCACAGCCGAGCGAAGAGCACGCTCGCTAGCTGGGGAAGAGCCTCGCTAGCAGCTGCCCGAAGGCTTGCAGCGGGTGAGCAAAACAGAAAAAAATCAATTTGCTTTGACAGAGTGTCCTTACTGACTATGAACTGGTTTATATTAATAAAATCGTTACAGCAGGGTAGCGCACTGCTCGTTTGTCCTGTTAGTTTGCTTTGCTCAGAAGAACCCGACATTGAAGTATCCTTCACATCCAGTTTCTTCGCTCCTAAAATACACATTGTACCTGGACTAATTGAGGACATCCGCACTGGCACGTGGAGCAGCCGTGTGTCCTGCCCTCGCTCCAGCTGCCGAGGGACTCATCCAAAAGGAAACTAAGATGCCAGTATTTTCAAACAGTAAACAGGACAATGCTAGAGGCAAGTCACCATGACCCAGAGCCCAGGCATGTGCTGATTAATTCAGTTCCCCTCCCTTAAATAGTTTATTTCTGCTAATCAAGAAAGGTTCGCAGAAAACAGATCTGGTCACAGTAACTTGCTGTGGTGCTGACACAGGATGCTTACATTTGGTACACATCTTACTTGGTATTGTGTTTTGACTGAGAATGACAATAATGCAAAAGGTAATATAGCACATAATAACTGTGGCAAAACCTGGCCAACTCATAGGTCTGAAAATCAATTCTAAGTCATGAACCAGCATCACGCAGACACTTCGTCTCAGAGAAGAATTTTTTTCTTGCATCCTTAAAATGTCACATTTTTAATCTGGACGAAACCACTATAATTAACACAGAATCCAGGTCCTGGCTCCAGAGCTGGGCACACTGGACACACAGTACATGCTTTGCTACTGACAAATACAAAAATCACAGCTAAAGCTAAGACAGACTCACGGACGGGATGTGGCGGTTGGACTAGCCCTGGGGGGGCATGATGGACCCTCATGACAGAACTAACAGGGCTCATCCCATTTATGAGCAAAGACCTCTGAGTGGGAACACCCCCAGTAGGGCCCAGTATGAATGCTGCTGGGATGGCGTGTCCTGTTCTGGTGTCCACAACCCCTCCCCAGCAGAGAGCTGCAGCAAGGGGAATGGGTGCACAGCACAGGAGCTTCTCTGCTGCTGGGGGTGAGCCATGCAGCGTGGACAAAGCTACCTACCACCCACGAGGTCTGCTCCGGATCACCAGCCCTCCGGCGACATCCCTGCTTGCCAGCGAGCCCACACGGCTGGGAACACACGGGGGAATCCTTGTGCTGTGGAGGCAACATCACAAACACGCAGCTGCTTCAAATGGACAACTACAGGTGGCACCGCCAGAAACAGATCCCAAAAAAGAGCTATACACCCTGTAAAATCCTTGATGGCAAGACCAGCTAAGACCAGTCAGGCACACAGACACTGAACTGAATTTTAAAGGAAATACTGTGTTTAGGGGATCTTTTTTACAATTGCACATACTTTTCAAAGTCCATGGTGAGATTATTAGAGCCCCCTCTCACAAGTGAGAAGCCACAAACCGTGCAGAGCAAAAGGTACCTTGAAACCACCACCGGATCCATGAGAAAGTCTCTCGCCTGAAGGGTATCCACAGCCCCACATCAAACACACCAACACCACCCTTTAGTGGGACACAGTTAAACCATACTGGCCTGGGCAGCTGGACACCTGGGACACGGGCTGCTGTAGCCTACTACTCTCATGCCCTATTTTTTTCCAATTATTAGCTAAATCAGCTTTGAAACTTTACTCCTCAAAACAGCGTCAGGTATCCCAGACGAGCAAGGAGGCAAGAAAGCTCAGTCACTACCTAAGCAAGACACTGGCAGCTCTGGGCGTCCTTTCCTTCTCTTTGTGACAAATAAGGGTGACCACAGCTGGCCAAGAAACTTCTGCTATCCCCAGTCTCAAGCCTCAGAAAGAAATGTTCTTGGACTTCTTTTTTGTTTGGTTGTTATCTCCTTGAGGAGTCTCTAGGACACTTTGGAGGCTTCAGATAAGATTATGGCCAATTACAAAGGGAAGAAAGAGTTCATTTCTCAGTATCTTTTTGGACAAACAATCTGAGGCAAACAAGGTTTAGCAACCTCTCTGGGCTTGCAGGGTTTAGGATCCAAATAACTCATCCTGATGCTAAACACCTGAAACACAGCCCAGCCAGTTTTCTGGTGTGGCAGTATCTTATCTGCTCCAACCCCTTGCTCCATTGGCCAAATCCACCAGCCGACCTTTTTATTGCCATCTGCCCATGAAACACTGTAGGGATGAGGTGTTTTCTTCACCTTTTGTCCCGCTCTTTGGAGCTGTTATTAGCCATCAGCTGCCTCGCACCCCGGCTGGGTCAGTACCAGGTATACCCGGTGTGGGCTTTGTGTCCCCAACACAACCAACACAAACCCCGCATGTCTCCTCTGTGACCCTCCTGCTTTGTGAAACCCCAGTACAGCTGCTCACCAGCAGACTGGTGAATGCCTGACAGGAAACATCTCCCGCAGAGGAGCTGCTGTTCCCGGCATCCCCCTTTATTTGCATTACTGCCACTGCAGCCCACGCCACGCATCTGGTGCCACCGAGGTGAAAAAATGAAAAGAAGGTAAAATTCCTGCGCCCACACAAGAAGATCTTTTTATAGCCAAGGGGATGAGGTTTTTTGCTCTCTTCCTATTTTCCACTCAGGGAGTAAACAGGAAAACCAACCTGGCCTGGTAGCTAATCTGGAAGCACACAGTGTCTCTCCGTGTGCCTCCTCGTGATGCTTCCCGCCCTCTCCTGTTGTGCCTGGGCTGGGGGGACAGCACTGGGGCCAACCCCTCGTGTCCCCAAAGTGTCCCTCGGAGAGAGCTGACAGCCCTCGGCCACTCCTGAACAGGGACGGAGCCCTTGCCGGGACTGTCACCAATTACACCCGGAGCCAGCGTCGGGCGTGAGGGGCTGGTCAGCGTCTGTGCTAACGGCGGGCGAAGCCAAGGGCGAGAGCATGAGCACTGCACCGCACCGCAGCCACTTGCAGGGTGGGCGTTTTCACCTTGCTTTGTTTTCTTGCACCCTTACCTGAGGGCGGTTCACCCTGACAGGCTGGGACCTTACTCTGCTGCGGCGCAGTGGGGGTGGCTGGGGGAGGGCTGCGGGGGTCAGGCTCGGGGAGTGTGAGGACATGGGCTTAGGTCAATGTACGCAGCTCCCTTTTCTCCTCGGCACATTCAAAGCATCCCTACAGCTCCCACCACAGATGGGCTGGGAGCAGCACCTCTGAGCGCGCTGCGGACAGCCCTGCACCTCCCTGCGTGTGGCTGAACGGGTCTGTGCGCACTGGCACCCACGTAGCCTGAACCCATCCTGTACCTGTGGACCTTCACCTGTGTTCATGTTGGTGTCATCACATAGTGACTTTCCGCCAAGAGGAATCCAGGCTCCCCCGGGAACTGTAGTACGGCACCACCATATGTCATCCTTCGTTGATCCACTTGGCCATACGGCTGGGTGATGAGCTAGCCAACACCCCCTCCCCCCCACCTGCCCCAGGTATCATCACCAACTCTGAAATTCCTCCCCCTGAGTCCATTCACATAGAACAAAGCCGAAGGAATACTCCCATCTGTATCACTGTTCCCACCTCCTGCCTCAACCCCCCCCTTTCCCTGGCCACATTTACCCCCATGCTGCTGCCTGTGCCTCAGCACTCACCACCCGGGGGGGGGGGGGGGTGTGGGGTGATGAATGCATGGCCCCAGGAGGGTGACCGCTGTAACTGAGCAATTGCTCTTACAGCAAAGCATCGCCTCCTCGATGACACTGCCCAGGAGAGAACACCTCCTATTCAAGGGAAAGACATCAGCAACTGCAAGAGAGAAAAAAATACGCAGCAGTGCTGGTAACGAGTGGAACCCAAACAGTGGCGAGTCTTCAGGCAGCAGATCTCTGGCCCACACGGCGAGTCAGCTGGTGTAAAAGCAGTGAGCCCAGCAGAAGGAGACTTGGTAGTGACACGATGACTTTAGTCATAGTCACAAGGCTAAAACAGCCAGGAGGGGGAAGTTTTCTCAAATACCAAGTAAGAAAGTTGCGTAACCACTGCCCGGATCCTTCAAACAGAGCCTGATTTCCCTCTCCAGAATTAGGATGACTTCCCTCTGCATCAGTTTCCAGCTGTGTCTGTGGCACAGAGTGAACTGGGGGGGTTGCGGTGCCCGTCCATGGGGTGGGC
>NW_009635744.1:0-3715 GCF_000690535.1 Cariama cristata | reverse complement strand
GGGGGCGCGCGGGCGAGGGCCCGCCCCCCCCCGCCACAGCTCAGCAGCCTCCGGGGAGTCCCACATACTCAAGGGGGGGTGGAAATGCATCTCAGAAACCATCATCTGCAAGGCTAATCACAGCAGACAGCTTTGAAGCTCCTTCCTTGAGAGATCACAGGCTGGTAACCAAAGGGCTGAAGCCAGGGATGCCTCCTGCGGGCACCTCCTGATGTGACCCTAGGCACGGCACTGTGCCGTGCCTGCTCCTGGGGCTCGCCTCTCGGTCGCCTGGGACAGCAGCAGGAAAGCTTCAAGAGGCTTTGTCAACAAGACTACAGTAAGGGTTTAGGTTCGGTTATTTTTTGATCCCCTTCCAAAACAGACAGTGAAAGCAAGGCAAACAGAACTCAGACGTGGGTGCGAGAGCTCACCGCGTACAAACTGGTGTTTGCCCAGTGCAAGGACATCCGTGAAAGCGGCACTGGTATCCCCGAGCAGAGGGAAACAGGCTGGATGCTGGAATTAAAAGGCCGCCTCGGTTGGTGTTGCTCATTCCCAGGCACCATTCGCATGCATGAATCACCGGCCTTCCCTCTGAATCGTTAATCACTGCAAAATCAATAAAGACCACATACGTTTTTCATGTATCAGCCATTAGTCTGACCTTGTGTCTATCTCTGTAGAGGGTACGAAATAAAAGCATTTCAGATCAAAGCAATCAGCACTAAATTTACCCAGCACTAGCACCCGGTGGAGCCCGCTGATTTACAGCCGCTGAGCTCATACCGAGGTTGTTTTGGTTCCCGAGAGCCCTGGGCAGTTACAAAGCCCTCGTTGTCCTCCAGGGACACAGGCAGGCAGGAGGGGGCCGCTCCAAAAGGATGTTCTTCGGGATTTGTTTATTTCCTTAAAAACAGGGACTGCTTTCTTGTCCAGGAGCAAATGTCTACACCACACTCAGGGATGAGCAGAGGCATCTCCTTCCCCAGGCACTCACACGTGGAGTCATCGCACCCGGAGCTGCTGTGTCCCCCTCCCATGGCACCTGCCCCGGTTGCCTCCCTCCGCCCGAGCCTTCCACGCTCTGCTGCTGCAGAACAAACACCTTGCACAGCAAAACCTGCTGGAGACACCATCACTGGTAAGGGAGACCAGAAGGACCGAAGTCATTCACCAGGGATAGGGCATGGTAAATTCAGCCCTCCGTAGCGCTTGGACCCCAGGCTGAAGCGCCCTCCAGCCGATGCCCCAGCCACCGGAGCGAGGCTGCCTACATTTTTTTCTGAATGCATTTATTTCTCTTGGAACTAAGACACCGAAAGCCAGGCAGTGCTGCCGACCAATTACCATCACTATCGATCACTTCTGCATCCAGCTTTCTGGGTCAGGCCTGCTCTAATTTTGTTAGGGGCAGGCAAAGGGCCAGCGAACCGGGAAACCACAGGGCTCAGAAATGCCTCTGGGGCACAGAGACAGGTCAGCCAGGTCCAGAAAACCCAAACTCCTTCCAGATGCCCAGGAGACAGAGGCAGGTATGCTGCTCTCCTGCATGGACCACTGATGACTACACACCAGCTCCCTCATTAGCCTGTCACAGTGCTCATAACAATCTCTGGCTAATGCTGCTGCAGAGGCCACAGAAATATTTGCCTAAGGAAAGAGGATAGTTTGCTTTTTGGAACAAAAAAATTGGTCTTTGCACTAAGTAGGGAGATGGGAGGGTGTGTTAGGACACTGCAAAGTGAATGAAGCTCATGTGATAGCAGGAGACACACAATTTGGACCTAAACAGTTTCAAGATGTCTCAAAACCTGAAACCAGAAAGAACCCTGCTTACTGAAGCCAGGTCTTTATTACAGATTGCTTTGGTTTTAATTTAAAATCATCTCCTGTTCATGTTTCCCCAGCTTTGAGCCTAGGGACCATATCAGGTCCCAGCTATCCGAAGCCTCTCTCACAAATGCTGTGAGCCTGCTGAAGGCGCAGGGGCCAGCTGAGCCTCGCAGGCTGGATTTCATCCACTTTTCGCTGCAAGTCCATCACTCAGCCATCCTCCCCGAAACATCGAAGTCTACCTTCTTACCGCAGTCAAAACATCATTCACCACATCAAAGGCACCCAGCAGGCACCCTCCCTTCATGCCCCCCCTATTAGGTGGGGTGTCTTTTTGCGGTGCCCCTCCGTCCCGCCTCCCCCCCTCCCCACTTGACACCAGCGTGCATTTTTACTGGAAACACCTCCGCGCTCAGCCCTCTCTCGACACCGAAATAGCTGTGGCCGGGCCGTGGCCGGGCATGCTGCTCTCGCAGGCGGTGCTTTCGTAACTCGGTGGTACTGGCTGCCTCCCTCCAGTGTCACAGCCACCCCTTTGTGTTCCTCCTCCCAGTTACTTACTTCCAGGCCAGCTAAGGAGGAGTTTTTCACCCTGTGTCAGGCCGACAGACAGGGTGTCACACACAGGAGCAGCCCCTTTGGCCTTGCCTGGAGCATCTCCCCTTCCATGGTCCATCCTGGGGCCAGGGGCGCAGGTCGGGTCTAGTCACCCATGGCCCTGCCAACCTGCAGCTCCCTCCCTGGACAGGCAGAGCCAGGAGAGCAGCAGGCTTTAGCCAGGAAGCTGTGGGACTTACACACCTCTCTCCCAAAAGACCATGAAGTTTCGGAATGCTCCTGGGGCTCAGTCCCTCTGTACCCGCTAGCTTTGCAGGCACCAACAGCCCCCAGGAAGGAGCGCTCTGCAGGGGCTCGTTGATGCCGTCAGCCTCCTGAAATACGATGGGGCCTTTTAGTTTTGAAGGAAACCACAAGCACCTTTCTGCTTTAACCTCTCTTCTCACTCGCTCAGCTGTAGTTGCAGACAGAGTCCGTGTCTTCCTGTACTCCCCGGTCCCCACCTCAAGCCTGGGCGCGCAGGGACCCACCGACCCACCAACGCATGGTAGCATGGCACGGCATGGCATGGCAGGACACCGGCACTGCGCACACTCACTCAGCAGTGCCGGAGGTGAAGTAACTGGGGGATGATGCCAAGCCGGTCATCCCACATGTGGCTGCAGACGACGCCCAGCCTCAGGTCTTCCCACAAATGCAGGTGCCTGGCAGACGTGCAGCCAGGGGCATCCCATGGCGATGGGATCGTAGAAAGAATGGCCATGGCCTGCTGCATTTTCCAGCTCTGTGTAGTGGCTCCCAGCACTGAAGAGACAGACAGACGCACACACTGCCGATTTCACCCTGCTGTTCCCAGAGCAGTCCCGCTGGATGTGCACGTCAGGTTTCCTGCACATATGCAAACTGTGGGGAGCAACCTCCTTATTAAAACTTGGTAGTCAATAGTACACACCTTTCCAGCTTGGAAAATAAACAGCCCTGCCCCATTGCTTTGCCTTGGTCTCTCTTCAGCGAGAGCTCCTCTCATGCCAAAGCCTTTGGCAGCCTGAACGCTCACTTCCCAACAGCCCTTGTGTCAGCACCATGATGGGTTTCTGGGGTTTTTTGATGCTTGATAGGCACCATCTCACAGAAGTAAACATACCCAAGCTGCACTAGCAAAATTCCCCAAAGATTTTACGGGGGGTTTTATTCAAGGATGATTCTGGTTTAATCTTGCAGCTGGGCTTACTATAAACCTTTGGACTAGAGCACATATCAAATAACCGCCTAGCTGATTACATTGGGATATTGCTATAAAAAATGTTACTTTGACACTTATAATCAAACATGCAAGTTTAAT
>NW_009635743.1:0-3500 GCF_000690535.1 Cariama cristata | reverse complement strand
CTTTCATAACCTTGAGCCTGCGCCCTGGCAATTTGCTCTGCAAGCTGATCTCCCGGGCTAATCAAGCACTGCAAAGTTCGTGACCACGCAATAGCTTTGAGGGGTGTTTTCTTCCACCACAGCCAGGGAAGGAAACTGGGTTTCTGATGATGATGAGTTAATATGAATATCTGGCAGCATTTCAGAAATAAACCCTTAAGGGACCCCCCCAGACCCCAAACAGCTGACCGAGTCAGATCACATTAATCAAATCAAGAAGCAAGAGACTGAAAATTGGCAAGGGCAAAACAATTGCGCTTCTCATCCTTGCTCCAAAGAGCGAGACATTTAAACACCCAGCGCAGATGCAGGAGGACCCCTGCCATGGTGCCGCAACAGCCTCACACAACACTGCGCCCCGTGTCTCCGAGGGTTTGCCCGTGCCACGCATCCAGCCTGGGTGACCCGCTTTGGTCTCACGGCACAACGTAGCCTTGGCCAAGACTGAGAGACCTGTAGGTGTCTTGGGGCTGAAGGGACCACGTGCAGCCCCCATCCCACCCGTCTCCCCAAGGCAGGGTAACCCCAGCTGTGTCCTTATATTTAACCATGGGAAAAACAGAGCCGGGTCACTGCGACCTCGCTGCTCCTGCCCACCTGCGTGTAAGGGTCCCAGGCACCAGCCTCGCACAGAGAGGCTCCAGGGGCCTCTTCCTCACGCTTCTGGGAGAACAACTCCATACTCTCGAGTGGGGATGTGGAAAGGGCAGCGAGGCTCTCCAGCATGGGACTTCAGCGATTTCACTTGGTGCCTCACCCTCCTGCTGGCAAACCCTTCCCGGCAGGATGATGCGGAAGAGCTGCTGCACGCTCTCGTGTGGGGCGTGCTGCTTGGGCGGTGCTGCGAGAGCCCGGCCGGCCTCGCAGGCAGAGCCGGCGGCACCCGCTGCTGCTAAGGTTGCCTGACCTTTCCCATTATAAGCCTCTGTTTGCGTAGCACTTTACAGGCATCAACAGGGCAGGTGGAACGATCCCATGCTGGGTGTTTGCCTTGGGCTGATTTTATTTTTTTTTTAAGTGGAAAAGCAGCAGCCAAAATATTTCTGCTGTGGCTGAGAGCAAGGCTTGAGGAGGAAAAAAAATGTTTATTTTAAGTGGAAAAAAAAGGAAACCAGTGACTGTCCCTCAGAACATTTTTCTGCTCTGATGCTTTGGCTCAGAGCCTTGCAACAGTGCACAGATTTGGTTTTTCAGAAAAAGGGTTTTCAGAAATAGCTACAAAAACTATCATCTGCCTTCAACACCCTTGGGGAGGGGGCTCACCACAGAATTCACACATCTTGACTGACCTTCCTGGGACCACCTCAGTGGGTCAGTGCTGTGGCCCCTCACAGGTTTTAGCCCCCCCCCCAACTGGCACAGCACAGCTGGGCTTGCTACACTTGCTTCTCCCTGGAGGGCTGCAAGCTAGGCTAGTCCAAGTTTCACTGTAGAGGACATGAGTATGTATGCTAATCTGCATGGTATAGACGCAATGCTTTTTCTTTTTTTTTTTCCTTTGTGTCATGGCTCATGAACTGCTCCGCCTCCTGTGAAGGGTGTAGGAAAAGACATGGTAAGAAGGGTGGTGGGGCTTGGGTGAGATGGTGGAAGGAGAGGGGAAAAGCAGGGCGCTGCTTACGTTCACAGCAAACCACAGCCAGATTGCAAAGCCAAGAGCTGCTTTCGTCCTCAAAAACAGCTTGCATCCAAGAGGAGCATACCACAAGAAAAGACCAGCCCTACTGGGTCAGTCCAAGGGTCTTGCCTAACCTTAGTCCTGTCCTGCTGCAGATGCTGGGTGAGGACCAGCCGGGAGCACGTGGCCACCATGGCATGATCTTGGCCTGCCTCAGGTCCTTCTGTGTCATCCTGAGCCAGTGGAAGCTGCGCTCCTTGACAGATTCATTTTTTCTTCCATGAACTTGGCCGGTCACTCCTGGACTGCCTGAAGCCTTCCATATCCACATCCCCCGCCCCCCGCCCAGCTTTTAAGGAGCACAGCAGCAGTCCGCTGCCAGCAGTGATGTTATGGTCACATACTAAATTTGGGTGTTATGTTCTCCTGTGACTTTAGGACCTTGGCATTAATAGAAAGCCTGCACACTGCCCGGTACTAGTGGCCACCCGAACTGGCTAGATTAGAACTGCCTCAGTCACTCCTTGCTCTGCAGTCTCCTCTGCTGACTATGGGAGAGCCAGGCTAAGGAAACTGCTCAGCGTGGGAAGAATTAGCTGGGGGTGTGTTCAGATATCCCTAGGAGAGAGAAAGATAAGGTTTTTGTCAAGGAAACTGTTAAGAAAGAAGCTACCCAGTGTCAAGAGATCGGTGGCCACTGAATGCTCAAGTCCTGAATTGCAGAGCTGCAAGTCTCCCCACCAAACCTGGGGCACAGCTGTTACTGAGCCCTCAGTGGATGCTGCCCAGGCAGCTGAACGGAGCACAGCGTAGTTGTGAGGGGACTTGGTATGATGCCCCTCAAGGCCCAAGCAACTGAGACTCCGGTGCTGCATCCTCCGGGGCAGAGTCTCTGCAGAGACGAGGCTCGCTGCGGAAATCACAGAGAGGGGGAGCAGATTTCTGAGGTCTGACCTTTGTGGGATGAATAAAAGGGCCCTTTTTCTCCCTGCCTTCAAGTCTTGAATTTACAGTGCTACAAGGCACTGCAACACACAGCCTTGGCAGCGGTGGCCAAGGTCAGAAGGCTGCTCGGTAGCCCTGTACGTGCCCTGCCTCAGGGCTGGCGTTGGCCCTGCAAAGCCTATAGCACCCGTTTGGGGTTGAGGGCTGCACAAGATGGTGATAAATATGGGAGGAAGACGGTATCAGGTCAGAGGCATAGGAAAAGGCTGCTGTGATGAGGGATATAAGAAGGGGGCAATATAGACTGAAGCAATACGATGAGCCTTACACTTGTACCAACGCAGGGCTACAGCACAGGAAACGACACCAGGGAAGGTCTTCAATTGAAATGGCAACATGGGTGTGCTCGGCTCAGGGCACTGAGGAGGGTGCGAGGAGGGGGTGTCAGCCAGGACGAGGATGGGGAAATGTAGACGCTGATGTGAGCATGCAGGTCGGACAGGTAACGAGAACAGGTCCTGGGAGAATGGGAGATGGAGAGAGGAAAAGAAACCGAGATCAGGCATAGGGAAGCAGGGATGGTGGGAGAGAGGCAGGTACAGGGGAACGGTGTTTATGGGAAGAGGGAGTTAGCACCAGGAATGCAAAGGTAAGGAGTCAGTACCAGCCCAGGCCAGAACTACAGGAGAAAAAGTGGGAATTCCTACAGAGCTGTTTAGGCCTGGCTGTGGTGCCAGGTGAAGCTCAAAAGCCAACAAACAGGTACGAGAGAGGGTACGGGCGGTACGTGAAGGGGTGCTGCCAGCTCTGTGGCATGCAAGGGGTACAACACTCGCCCTGCGGGTGCCCTGCGCAAACTCCCCGGTTGGCGCACAGGCACCCCGGCAAGCTCTGCTTT
>NW_009635742.1:4925-6174 GCF_000690535.1 Cariama cristata | reverse complement strand
CCCGTGGCTGCAGCTGCCGCCTTGGCTCCCGGCACAGCTGGATGCTGTGTGCCTGCTGCACCCACCGCCCGCTCCCGTAGCACCCCCACCCTACTCCCAGGGCACAGGGATGTGCCAGACCCCCTTGTGCCCTGCACCAACTCCCGTGGGCACACACTGAGCCCCACAAGGGCGGTGGGACCTGTTCCCCCACTGCCTGCCCTGGGCACACACTCGCCGTGACCATGGGTGTCTCACCGGGAGCACTGGGCACCTTGGTGTGCAGGGCCTTGGCTTTGTGAAATATGGCCCCTATAAATCCTGCCAGGCACGAGCCGTAGTTCTCAATATATTTTCAAATATAGTTCAATTATTTTTCCCATATATCACGGGGAAATTGCATTGGCGAGTGGCGGTGCTAAGCAGGGAGCGCGTGGCGGGGCGGCGTTAATAGGATTGTGGATGGTATTATGCATGAGGTCGTTCAGGACACAGTGGGGAACCTCGCGTGCTCCAGAGAGACGGGAAGGAATAAATCAGGCTATTAGCCCAGCACCTTGCTCAGGTCTGCAGGGGATTAATCTCTGCAGCGTGCGGGGATCCCAGCTGGGATGCCTTGGAGCTCTGTCCCACTCCCTGCCCGCGTCTGCCCAAAGCACCAGGGAGCGGAGGCAGTGCTGAACGTGCCAGGATCACCAAAGCAGGTATGACATGTCACCAGGGAGCGGGCATCCCATGACTGTGCTCAGGACAGTCCCTGAGCCCAGTGACAAGGCTGGTGGGACACCCTGGGAAGGCCCTGGGTGTCTTGGGACCTTCTCTGGAAAAACCTTATCTTTGGCTTGAGCTTGCAGAAGGGCTGAGGACAAGCGTGCCCCCAGTCTGCAGCCCTTGTTCCAGCCCTGTGTGGTGTCCCAGCGGCTTTGTGCCCAGTGCCATGCTGCAGGTGGGCAGCGTGGGGTGTCCTCGCCGCCTCTTGCCATGAAGCAGGCGCTTGGCCAGCAGTACCTGGGGAGCAGCCGCAGCCTTCAGGATGGGCGCGTGTAATCAGCCGGGACAGTCACATTTCCTTTGGTTCGCCATGAATATTTATGCAATTTGTGCAGAGCTGCCGGAGCTGAGCTGCCGAGCCGGAGGGGACATGGCAGCCTGGCCCCCTTGGCCCTCTCCCAGGTCCCATAGGACCTCCCCGGGGATGGTCCCACTGCACACACCTCCACACCGCAGCCGGCAGGCAGCGAGATGGGAAGCAAGGGTCCTGGGAGCAGCG
>NW_009635742.1:1276-4859 GCF_000690535.1 Cariama cristata | reverse complement strand
CCACACAAAACAGGACCAAAAGCGGGTCCCAGATGCGGGGCTGGTGGGCTGCTGGCTCTGCTGCAGCTGGAGGCTGCCTGCCCACCTGGGAGAGCCAGGCAGCCTCGGCACCACCTGAGCTGGGGCCAACAGAGATGGAGCCCAGCATGCAAGCAGCAGGAGGACTTGGTTAAATCTCTCCAGGGTGTCTCAGTTTGGGGACAACTGGAATTACTCCGGGACCCATCGCCATAGGCTTGTGCCAGCACCCAGCCCGCGGCACAGGGACACAACTGCTGTGGGCTGCAGATCCCTCCCTGGGGTGGCCCACACAGGATCCCTGGGGCTCCTTTGCAGAGGCCGGGCATCCAGGACTCCCTTCGCCCCAGGAGCAGGAAGGATGCTTGCTCCCCTTGCACAGGGCCTGGCCCACTTGAAGCAATGAAGAGGTTCCTGGTGCTTGGCAGATCCTGCTCACTCCCTGGCTGGGTCCCTGGGGGCTGCCCAGCCCTGCGGTGGGTGCCCCACAGCAGGCAGGGAAGGGAAGGACCCACTGGGCAAGGACATGGGTGCTCCCTGGCAGCGACAGGGCTGATGGTGCCGGAGCAAGCAGCGAGTGCAGGTGAGGTTTACAGTAAAGGAAAAAACAAATTATTAATCATGAGAGCAGCCCCAGCCGGGCTGTCAGGGCCGCATGGGCTCATGAATATTCAGCATCGGGCTGAGCACTAAATCTCATTTAAATGTCAGGGACCATTAGGCAGACAGGGAGGGGGCTGGGATGGCAGCTCCCCACTCCATACCAAGCCTTGCGCCAGCCGGACTGGCCGGGACTGGGGTGCTGGCATCCCCCTGGCATGGCTCAGCAGGGGCCACGCTGGTGCTCTGAGTGTCCCTAGCCCAGGAGTCTGAGACCTCCCCGGCACTTCTGCCGACCCTGAACATCTTCTGATTGTTGATGCGTGCTGAAAACCCACACTGAGCACCCTACAGATCCAGACACCACCAGGCATGCACCCTGCTCACCCCAGGCAGGCGAACAAATCCTTCCAGATCATCTGCCCAGGCAGGCTCAGCTTGGCAGGACACAATTTCCCCGGCATCCCGGCCAAACCTCCTTATTCCTCAAGGCACACACAGGAGCAGCCCCGTGTCCTTCCCTGGGCGCAGAGCTGGCAGGTGCCAGAGGGGTACCCGGAGGGGTGCCCGAGAGGACCGAGGCTGTGCTGTGGAAGTGTGGGCAGCACACCTAGGGCTCTGAACACCTGGCATCCTTCTTTGGAGCCCACTGCAGGGCCCATTCCCTGGCTATGCCCGGGCACCATCCCTTTCCATGCCAAGCACCCTCTCCTCTCGAGCCATCCACCTGCACCCAGCCATCCGTGCCCAGGGTGGTGGCTCCCAGTGGTGCCCATGGCAGTGGTGGCGGCAGCAGGCAGCGGCAGGCAGCAAGGCACGCCTGGGCACTGCCTCCCCGTGCTGGCACTCACACTCTCTCCTGCTCAGCAGGGGCCTGGCAATTACACGGATACGTTTAAGCTCTTAATCCTACTGAAGATTATTCCAAGGTCGGGGTGCGAGGCAGGTCCCCATGCGCTGCCAGGCTGTGACGCGTCCCTGCTGCCATCTGCCGGGACAGGCCAGCTGAGGGGACGCCGGTACCCTGGCACACAGCGGCTCTCTCCTTGCCTGGGCCACCAGCACCCCTCTACCCATGGCATAGCCACAACCATGAGCGTGCTGGCATCTCCTGAAGGTTTGAGCCTGGTGTGGGAGACCGTGCCTACAGCCTCTTCCAGGTGCCGGTGCCAGTCGGTGGTACCTCCGCTGGCTCTCCTGCCTCCCAGCCCCATCAGCTCCCTGTTGTTGCCCCATGCTCTTCCATGGGAAGCGTGATGGGTGGCCTGAGCCATCCTGAGGGATTAGGAGATCTTTGAAGAGATCTCTTCAGTGAGGCACAGGGAACATCTTGGACTTGCCATGGATGTGGCTGGGGGGGTCCAGGGGTGCTGCGTGCCCGTCCAGGAGGACACTGAAGCTCATTGCTGCAGAGGGGCATCTTAGACACCAGTGACTAAAGAGGTGGCTCACAAGCTCTAAAACTTTTATCATCACTGACATTGGCAGGTGGTGGTCTAAGAGCAGAAAGTGGCTTGAAGATGGTGCAAACGAACCTGCGGTAGGTCTGAAGCCCACTGGAGAGCGGGACCATTAACCACAGCATCTCATCCCCTGGGCCATGCTGGGGTCTTTCCCAGGCACCTCCAGACAAGCATGGGTGCTTTATGGGACCATCGCCCCTACCTGAAGCAGGTTGTGTGGTAGTAACTAAAAGGAGGGAAGGTGCCCACGAGAGGGAAGAAGTCCTCAGACTGGGCGATGGCACCCGGGATTCTCCCTCCCGCCCTCTGCATCGTTCATTCGTTGGAAACAGGCACCTGCTCCCTGGCATGGCCGTGGCCCTGCCCTGCCCTGCCCGCTGCTGACAGCTGATGGAGCCCTGCAGGACCTGGCATTTCCTCCCCGGGAAGATGTAGAAGTGCTGCAATCCATCACTGTCCTGTCTCCCACAGCAGGCCAGCTGGACTGGGGGACAGGGCTCTGCAGGGGGGTCTGGTGTTACCAGCTGGAGGCAACTGGACCCCTTGGGGCCGGTCACAGAGGATGGTGACAGGATGATGCATGCTGCACCCCTGGGTGCTGTCTGTGACCGCGCTGCACTGTTTGCACCCAGGATGGGCACCAGGCTCACCCTGCCAGGCAGAGGCAGAGCCTAAGGCAGCGCTGAGCCTGCTTTTCACACCCAGAGTCCCCACACCCCGCAATCCCCTTGGAAAGACGCTTCTCCAGCCCGGCACAACCTCCCTCCTGCTGCGGGATGTGCTAGGGACCAGCACTGGGTTCTCCTGCTTTCCCCTCATCCAGCTACCCAGCAGCGCAGCCATCCCACACACCAGCACGCAGACACGCCAGCCTCCGCACCCCATCCCACTACCCCACCGTACACCCCCTCCCCTCACACCCCCCAAGCCCCGCGGTGCTATCCACATCCCAAACCCCTGCATCTCCTCCTGCTGCCAGTTGGGAAGGTAAAAAATATATTAATGATTATTAGGAAGAGCTAAAGCAGAATTGCAAATGTTATTTCTCTGGTAGATGGATGATAGCGGGGTGGATGATAGATAGCTGGATGGATGGATCTCTCTCCCTCCAAGCTGTAACCCCCTTCCAATCGCTCCCTCCGGAGCACTGCTGTCACCTTGTCTCTGCTCAGAAGGGCTTTTACTGGCTCACTGGGGGATGCACGAGAACAGGTTATTAATACACGGAGAGGGGGATGGAATCCATTTGACTTGAAAATAGCTGAGAAACTGAGCTGCACTTTTAAAATCTGCTTTTAATCAGAAGGAAAAGAAGAGAAGTTTGAACAATTAGGGAGTAATGAAGAGCTTCAGAAAAAAAAGCTCTCTGAAGATTAGCTAAGATTTTTACAGCACTTGGAGAATTTAAAGAGCTATGCTGGTATGAAACAAAACGATACAAATATTCCCTGTGAAAATCACAGGCGGTGGGACCGACGGCAAGTGCCGGAGCCTGGATGTCC
>NW_009635742.1:771-1083 GCF_000690535.1 Cariama cristata | reverse complement strand
TCCCAGCCACTCCTAGCTTTCGGCAAGGGGAGCAGGGTTGACCTCCCTGTGGATTTGCATTTTGGGGGGCCAGGGATGCCCAGAGGATGAGCATGGGCAGAGACCGCTGACAGCAGATCCGTGGAGGACAGCGCATGGAAAAGCATCCCTCAGGTACTCCCATGGTGCATACCTGGGGCGGGCAGCCCCGATGCTGGCATCCCCACCCCAAGCTGATCCCCGGCCCCCGCTGTGCGGGAAAGCCCGCAGGTCAGCCCGTCCGTCCCCAGTGTGCTCCCCACCGGAATCTGCCAAGGTCCCGTCACCGGGAGG
>NW_009635742.1:450-754 GCF_000690535.1 Cariama cristata | reverse complement strand
GCACAGCAGCAGCTGGGTAATTGTCATGCTAAGTGAAAAGTAAAGTGCACAGACTCTTTATTAGAGCAAGCACGGTGCGGGGAACAATGAAGGCAGTGATGATCGTTAACTTTCTAATCGGAGGAGAAAAGTCCTCAATGCAATTTTTATGGTAATAACATCGACACTAAAGATAATTGCTCCCCGCGTCGCGCTTAGCGCCGGGAAACTGTTTGGGAAAAAAACATTAATTTGCAGGAACTGAGCCAAAGTTTCCTTAAGGCAGCTGTTCCCTGTGCCACCCTGCCCCCAGCCCACGCCACCA
>NW_009635742.1:0-345 GCF_000690535.1 Cariama cristata | reverse complement strand
GCTCTCCCAGCATCAGTCCCCAGGGTTCAGCTCAGGAGAAGATGCCAGAGGCGGTGCAGCCCACCTCTGCGGTGGTGGAAGAGGGCCAGGAACATTTTGGGCAACACGACGGAGCAGCGCTTCTGCTGCGGCAAAGGGGACGGGCAGGGCTGCCCCGTGTGCCGGGACCGCCATGGGGAGGGAGGGATGGGAGCTCACACTCCCCGGGGAATAATAAGCACAGGAGAAATTACAGCCAGGTGACATTTTAACGATCCGGCGTCCTGCATGGCATTAATATTCCAGGGGCTGCAATTCCCTGGTGGGCGTTTGAGAGATGAAAAAAAAAAAAAAAGGAAAAAAAAA
>NW_009635741.1:8878-10674 GCF_000690535.1 Cariama cristata | reverse complement strand
CACATGTGGCATGAGCTGTGGCAGGTCTCCCCACAGAGCCCCCAAAAAACCTGACCTCAACCTCTCCCCTCAAAACCATGACTCTTTCTTTGCAGCCCATCCCTTCCCCCAGATGGGCTGTGAAAGATGTGGGTACCCCAGGGAACGCAGAGGTGATGCCCTGGGGGTCTTAGCCACCTCTTGGTGGAGGCTGCCAGCCCCATTTACCCACTCACAGCACCCCAGATCAGATTTTAGGGTGACCTGAGCACATTCCCTCTCTCAGCACAGCCAGGGAGGGAGGACAGGGGGCTGAGCTGCTCACCTGGCAGGGGCTGCACCTAAGTGCTCCTGCTCCAACAGAGAACAGCAAGAGTCCTGCCCTGTCCTGTCCTGTCCTGTCCTGCAAAGCCATGGAAAAGGCAGAGCAAAGCCAAGGGGGGAAGCAGGCACCAGCTGGAAGACCTGCCAAATTTAAAGGCTCAGCCCTCCCCTACAGAAAAAGCAAGCTGGGAGGGAAAAAGCTTTTTAGGAGAAAAAAAGCTGCACCTGGGCTGAGAGCTACAGGCACGGCAGTAGTAAGGCCCCTGAAATGCAGCAGCAGGGAGGGCTGGTTGGGGGACAACTGCTCCAGAGGTACCTGAATTGCCCATGTGAATACAAGCAAGCACTTAATGGTGTTGCACATCATGGAGGTGCTGCCAGGACCCCCGTTGTGGGCACTCCGAGCAGCCCCACAGCCTCATAGTGTTCCCACCAGCATCCCCCCTGTGTGCCCAGTACCCTCTGGCAGCCTTGGCCAGGGCTCCCCAGTCTTGTGAGCTGTGAGCTCAGTGGCCTGGGACCGTGGTCCTGCCCCGGTCACGAGAAACAGCCGCTCTCCAGCAATCCTCCATCCCCGCCTTGGCCTGGCCCTTTCATTTGCGGGGGACAGGGAGGTCCCCAGGGCTGTGTTGCTCTCGGCCAGCTTCAAAGCCCAGCTCAGCTGGGGGCTGACTCAGCTCCCTGCGGTTCTTTGCACCAGGGCTGAGGCTTGGCCGATGCCCAGCCAGCTCCTGGCATCCATCGTTGGGGCTGGGGTGCACCAGAGCCAGAGGGGTGGGAAGTCCAGAATCCCCTCCGAAGCAGGTCCACAACCCGGCTGGGATGGCGATGGGGTGTTTGTGTGCCCCTGTATCCAACAAGCTGCTCCCGCGGGATGTTTGGCTTCGCTCCAAGCATGCCCTACCCCAATCGGCTGCTTTTTTTGCATCTTTTTGCATCCAGGCGATGCCACAGGGGGAATGTCCACAGCCAAAGGATCAATTTGGGGATGTTTTCCACCTCTTTTTGCAGGTAGTCAGCTCGCTGCCTTTCCAGCCTGCAGCCTTGAGCGGGGCAGAAGGAGCCTGCTTGCAGGGCAGACTGCCAAAAGCCAGCGCCGTCTCCTGAAAGACTTGTGTTTTTTCTTCTTTTTTTTTAAAGCCCCAGAGAAATCCCCATTAGTTTCGCCTCCGTTCCTGCCCCCTCCTCCTCCTCCTGCACCCGTTGTGCCAGGAGCAGAGCCCGCTCCGGCACAGGCTGCCGGGAAAGGCGCTTCCCTTTGAAGTTGCTTAACGAGGCAACCCAGCTAATTGCTTCCTAATTGCGTTTTTATCCTTGGAAAAGGAGGCAGCCTTTGATTTCTCCTCTCTCCGATGGGTGAGGGGAAGACAGCATCTCGGTGCCCCCGGGGGTATTTCTCCTGGGTCCATGTCTCTGCGCAGGGCAGGAAGGATGGGGTGTGAGTTATCGCTCATCTCCGTGTGTCCCTCCCACCTTGCCACAAAGAGCCTGCG
>NW_009635741.1:3392-8767 GCF_000690535.1 Cariama cristata | reverse complement strand
AGGACGGGGAGGTAGTGCACGAGGATGGCAGATACTGCAGCGACCGGCAGCGAGGTGAGAGCTGCTGCGTAAGGGGAAATCCCAGTTTCGAAGGTGGTAAAGGGTTCAGGTCCTATGGAAGATGGTGGGCGAAGGCTTGGCGTGTGCCTGGCGATGGCCGTGGGACCTCAGGCTGAGAGGGGCTGGGTGGCTCTGAGAGGACTCATTTGAAATGAGTTTTGGTCCAGGCTGCCCATTGGGATGCACCATGGACTCTGCTGACCTGGGTACGAGCCCTGCCTTGTTTTTTTGAAAAAAAAATCAAATAAAACCAAAACCTTGACGGTCTCATACATTTGCATAGAGGCTGGAAAGCTTGGAGGGACTTAAAGGCACTTCCTAACAGCACTAAGCTGAAAAAGCAGAGAATTTTCTATGCCCATATAAAGCCAAGAGTTAACGAGATTACAGTAAAAAATTCCCAGGCAGCAGAGCCAAAATATTATAATAATGCTTTCTTCTGGGGCCAGCATCACCCAGCCTTGGCAGCTGCTTGTCCCAGCAGGCAGCACCTCCTCCTCCGGGCACTGCAACAGGAGAGGGCCATGCTGCGGCCAGGGTGAAGCTCCTGCTTCACCGGAGCATCTCCTAAAAACTGCCATGCTGCTCCAGTGCAGGGGGATGCTCCCAGTGGTCTGTCTCAGGATCTGCCCTTAGTGCAGCATCAGGCAGGGGATGGGGTCAGGAGCTGCCTTGGAGATGCTGGAGAGCCTTTCTAGGAGCTTCCCAAAGCTCCTCCAGCCCCACAAAGGTCTCAAGCCATGCTTACCTTGAGCCATCTGGACCAAGTCACTGTAGAGGGTTGGGGGGACCAGGGGCGACGGGAGCTCCTGGAGGTACCACTTCAGGGCCTCCGCCAGCGTCTGAGCGTCGTACAGGTCCATGTCCACAGCCGAGGGATCTGCAGGGAGAGACCCAGCGGGAGCCCTTAGCCCACGGTGCTGCCCCTCTGGCATGGAGCACAGAGCTCTTCCATCCCTGTGGGCCTTCCTCTGGACATGGGTGCTGATTTCTTCATCCATGCCCCCATCGTCCAGGTGTAGTCACCCATGATTTCACTGCCAACCCACCCAGCAAATGTTCCTGTCCCAGATTCCACTGACCCTGAGTTCATGTGCCCATGGAGAGCACGAGGCAGCATCTCTGCTTTGTGTGCGCTATACATCCAGTGTGTGGGGCAGGGGCTCTCACTGTCCCACCAGGGTCCCACTACAGGATAGCATCCATGGGATGGGCTGAGCAGCTGCCCCAGGCACCCTCCAGCCATCAGGACCAGGCACCATGTGCCAACCTCAGCCCTGGAGGAACTGCTTGGAAAAATGCATCCATGGAACGGGGCTACGGTCCCCAAGCAATGCATGTTACTAAAGACCCACATCACCCCCAGTGAGCCCAAAACGCTGTGAATGTGCCCCAACTGGCATCGCTACTCCCAGCCCTAAAAGGCAGCTGCCCCGGGGGAGGCGATGAAGGATGCTCCAAGGACCGGGGCAAAGCTCCTGGGGAAGGCTGAGCCCACCTAGCCTGGGCTTGGGACACGGGCAGTGCTCCTCCGAGCAGAAATGTCCCACGGTCTGGCAGAAGGCAAAGGGTGGGATGCATCTGTCTGAGCCCCGCAGTGGGGCCGGTACGGGGACATTGCTTCACCAGGGTCCAGGGGGAAGAGCCCTTTCAGCATCCTTTGGTATTGCCTCATGCGTTTGTCTTGGAGGTCTCTCAGCCTGGCCGGGCCAGGAGGTGGCTGCCCAGAGGGTGATGGTCCCTTCTGCAAAGATCTGGAGGTTTCAAAATCTGGCTTTGATTCTAACTGGAGCCAAACACAATGTTTTGAAATTCTCCTTGTAGGAGAAATCTTGGGAGGGGGAATAATAAAAAAGCCCAAGATATTTGGGATCATTTGAAATGATTTGTTTGTAGAAACTGAATTTCTTGCTTCTTCTAAATAAGAATATTGAAAAAAGAACAAATTTTGCACTTTCTTGAAGATGACGTGTCAGGCCCCAAATGGCCTGGTGTGTTGTGACTGAGAAGAAGATGGTGGGCTTGCCCTGCTCTGAGCCCCCTTCCCTTCCTCTCTCTGAGTCTTCACCCCCAAATGCAGCTTTACTGAAACCAGTGCCATTTTGGGAGATGCTCCATCTCCCAGCCCAGCATTTTCCAGCAGAAAATGCCTTGAGTCTCCAACCATTTCAGCTGAACGTGTGTGGCCGCCCTCCCTTCTGGGGCGATAAACCCAAAAGAGCAGAGAAAAGGTATATCCTAGGGCAAGGCTTTGGAGGCACCTGGCTGGTGGGGCTGGGATGGGGAGCAGCTCCCTGACTCCTGGTAAAGGCTAGTTTTGGGCACTCTCCTTGGGGCACGCCCACGGTGGGCCAGGAAGCCCGGGAGCCTGCCCACCTCCTCCTCCACCTGCTCGGGGACAAGAAGCCATGGCAGGTCACTTATGGCCAGTGTCTGCCACTTGGCTCAGAGACTGGAGAGAAAACAGATTGACCAATGCCTGAAGCAAAGCCTTTAACCCAGCCGTTGGAGACGCTACCTCATTTTCAGGAGCAAGGATCCAGCTGGCTGGGAACCGTGCCCCAGGGCAGCGTGGGGACAGCTGGGAGAGATGCCACCATGCCAGGGTGGGCAGCCATCCGGCGTGGCCAAATGTGACCCGGGGCAAAGGCAGGTGCTGCCTTTCTGGCACCCCCCCAATGTCACAGCATCACCTCATCCTTGAGGTAGGCAAGGCTGTGCCGGCTCTCTCCTGCTGCACCCTGGCCCCACTCTGGTCCATGCTGATGGTCCCATCTCCCAGCCACACTTCTGGACCTTCTCAGCTGGCCAAAAGGGTTATTTCTACCAGAGGTTGTAGGGGGGATGACAGCCAATTCCCCATTTTTGCTAACACTTGCCCTGGAGAAGTGAGCTGGCAGGTTGGCTCCAGCTGGGCAGGGGGAAGAGAGCAGGGTCAGGGATCCCACAAGATGCTCCAACCTCCATTTTGGGCTGAAATCCTCCAGTGCATGGCTAAAACCCAGGGATGCTGCTGGGGGGTCTAGAGTCTTGTTGCTTGGGCAAGCAGCTGCATTGCAGAGAGCTGCTCCCATCAGTGGGATGCACTGGGCAAATCCCAACCCCCTTCTTACCCAGGGCGAGCAGGGCTGCTTTCCCCGGCCCACCATGGAGGTTTCTGCAGGGACCTGTCACTCGCCTTAAGGATGCTGGCACAGATTGGGGGAGAGCAGCCCCGAGCTGTTTCTGCACAGGGAAGGGGCTGCTGCCGGGCGCTGGCCCCAGGTGATCAACCCCGGGCTCCACCGTGGCCTAATTAGCTCGTTTGCATCGTTAGGGAGAGGTGTTCAAAGGGAAGGCTCAGCCGAATTCAAAGTGAGACTCAAAAACATCTTTAGCCCCAGAGAGAGGTGTGATGGGGAAACCGGGGGGGGGGGGGGGAGCGCAACCCCCCGATTTTAAATTCACACCCTGCTAACAGGGCCTGATTGCTGATGGCACCATTTCCCTTGGCATGATGGCTAGAAATAGCCATTAGCCTGTTGCCCCCATCCTTCTGGAGATGCAGTGACATCTTCCTGCCCGATCTTCCCCTGGAGCTGCCGTGCTGAGCTGGGCTCCCAGTTAGCCTGAGAGCACAGCTGGGGGGTGCTCTGAGCTGCTCCCCAACACTGGCTGCACCCCAGCAGCTCGGGGAGGCTCAGCCGGCAGCTGGGGAAGGGGTAACCCTGGAGCCTTCCCAGCCAATTACCGCTGGCCTGACCCCACTGATGCTGCTCTCTCCTTATCAGAGGGAGATGATAACCAGCTATAAGAAGTTAATGATGCTGCAGGATGAGTCAATGCTCTCCTGCTGCTCTCCAGATGTTCCCGTCCCTTCCCCTGGGGGAATGATGGAGGGATTCCATCCGCCTGCCACAAATAGAAGGAAAACACCCCAAAACTCCAACCTCAAGCCCATACCAACCCCCTTGAGCACACAACCTGCTTGCTGACCTGCCTGCAGTGCAAGCAAGCAACTGGGGACCAGCGGAGAACATCCCTTGCCCATGGGGAATGAAAAGCAGGAATAAATTTGGGGCTGGGGAAGGGGTGCATGGGATGACAACCAGCCCATATGGAAAAGCAATGGGTGCTCCCAGCCTTCTCCTACTGCGATGCCAGACCTTGCATCCTAGCAAAGGTAGAGGGGTGCTGGGTTTTTGGGCTGAGTCAGGCTGGGCAGGAAACACCAGGACCTCTCCTGGCAGCTGCAGCCAGCCGGGGAGGTGTGAGTAAGCCCAGAGTTTCGGTAAATGCAGAGGATGTTTAGCCAAGAGGTGGTGTGTTGGAGGGGTGGGGGGTGGTGTTTTAAAGGAGAGGCTTGAGCAGATCCTAGTAACCGGCTGTCCCCTGCACATGGCCACAGGTGATGGCTGTGCCCACATCCCCGGCCAGCACCAGGGCAATAGGGTGCAGACCCTGCCCAGCACCCACGGCCCCTCTCGCAGCAGGGTGTCCTGCAGGCTAAGCTGGACCTTGGCTGCCAAGTGCTGCTGCAGTGTGATGCTCTTGGGTGTGTGGTCCCCATGGTAGAGGGGCACCCAAACCACCCATACCTGGGGTTGACTTAAATATTGACTTGGGAGTTTCCCTACCCCTTCCAGACCTTTTAGGTTTAATCACCAGCTGGTGCTGCAGGGATGTCCTTGTCCAGTCCTGGGGACTATACCTGCCCATCCGCATGGATGCTACCTGCACAAGAACCTGTACATTCGTCAGACCCGACCAGATGTGTGAGGCTCGTGGGCGTCCCGCACTGGGGTTTTACTGGGGAACTGTGCACCAAATTGGGGAATATTTCCCCAGCTTTGATTCAGCATCATTGTAACATCCCTCAGCCAGCCCGCTGGTACCTTGTGCTGGGCACTTCGCCTCTGCCAGGACACTGCCTGCCCATGCACGGGAGCTCGTGGCAGCCCCAAACACCCTCGCAGCTGGGTTTCACCTCAGCATAGCACCGGCTTGCACTCAGCCAAGGCAGGGGTGCTGGGACCCCCTTTCAAGGGTGCCCAGTGAGGCTGCCTTCCCCTGCCTCGGCTTCCCCAGGACGGTTCCCTTCCTCAGTTTCCCCAGCAGCTATGGGAGGGGATGGCAAAAGCTCACCCCCAATTCACCCTGATGGGTCTGGCTGGGACGTCTGCACCGCTGCCGTTTATTTACACTTCTTTCCTCACCACCAAATATAAGAGATGAGCTCATGCCTCTTGCCAGGCTCTGACGACACAGGGTTTATTTCCACTGCAGGTATAAATAAAATGCAGCGTGGCAGTCACCGGGGCGCCTTGTGTTTGGGA
>NW_009635741.1:3053-3364 GCF_000690535.1 Cariama cristata | reverse complement strand
AAACCAGAGCCCTCGGAGGCCTCCAACCCCCTCTGCCATCCCAAAGCTGAGGATGGGGATGCGCTCCCTCCCTGGGCATCCATACCATGATAATAGGGAGGGGAGCAGTTTGAGGCCCCCCCAGTCTGTTCTTCATTCCAGCCCAACCCTTTCTGCCCAGCAGCAGCTCCCGGCAGCCCCGGTGAAGCTCCGGAGCCCAACACTGCTCACTAATCCCCACCGAGGCCTGACCTAATTCCCGGGCACGTGAGCGTGTCTCTAGGCAGACTGCTCTGTGCCGAGGCCCGAGATCAAAGCGCGCAGGATGGCAG
>NW_009635741.1:2752-2967 GCF_000690535.1 Cariama cristata | reverse complement strand
GGGTGCAGGCAGCTCCTGCCTGGCCCTGCCAGCAGTGGAGGCTTTTCCCAGTGCTGCCTGTTCACCTGGGGAAGAGTCTCGGTATTTGCGTCTGCAGCTGGACCCCAGAGCCCAGACTGGGGCATGGGTTCAGCCATGGGACGCACAGGTCCAAAATGGGAGGTTTCAGTGCTTTGCCACCATCCTGGATGGGTTCAGCCCCATCTGAGCCGTAC
>NW_009635741.1:0-2053 GCF_000690535.1 Cariama cristata | reverse complement strand
GCTTTGGTGAGTCCCCTTGGCCCTCCGTGGGGCTGTGGCTTTTCATTAAGTCCCTTTTCGGTGCCACCACATGACACTGATTCCTGTGTTCAGTGGTTTTGCATGGCCTTGCTTGCCTCTCGAGGCATAAGGGTCTGAATTCAGCACCAAGTGTCCTAAAACAATTAATTCTCCTCTGGAGCCAGCATAAGCTGACTGCGAACCCAACCACCCTGCAGTCCGTGCTTCACCCACCAGCCCTGGTGGCATCTCAGCTGGGTGGCAGCGAAGGTGCTCGGTTCACTGACCCTCCTTTATTGATGAGCTCTGTCTTTACTTTCTTTATTTTTTACCTATAAATATTTTTTCTTGCATCATCCAACATGGAAATTACCAAGTTTGGCACACAGGCTCTAGCCAGTGGCCAGATGCCAGTGTCCTGCAGGACATCACCAGTGCTGGGATGGGGACAGGCTCAGCTCAGGCTGTAGAGCCACGTGGAACCGTGCTGCATCCAAGTCCTTTGTGCCCAACGCTGCCGCAGCCCCACAAGGATGGGAAATCTTCATCCCAAAGCCTGGGTGATGTTTGGCTTGGGGGCTGCCCCATCAGGCTAGGTGCCCCACGGGTAAGGGCTCCGAAAGGGCCAGGGACGGGGAAAGGGTTCGATCAGCACAGCTCAGACGGGCGCCTGCACTGCCCGGCCCTGGGGATGCGATGCCCGCAGGCTCCCTGGGACAGCCAGGACCGCTGTGACCTGTGTGGCTCCTTGTCCCAGAGAAATCTCCTCCTCCTCCCCACTGTCAGTTCAGATGCTCTTTCAGTGTAGAAAACACCCTGTTTTCTCCGCCACATTAAGATTTGGGGGCTAGAAAACCAACAGCGGAACTTTTCCAGCCCCTGCTCCTTTTCCCTTGTACTCTCTAGCAGTTTTCCTGCCACCGCTGCCAAACACCAGCGTGATGTGGGTATTTGCAGGGAAGCTGAAACCCCCAGTGGTAACCCAGTTTTCCCCCCAGCCGAGACGTTGTTCGCTTCCAGCCACCACCAGCCCTGGCTCCGATTTCTCCCCATTCCCCAAGATGGAGTTTGACTTTTGCAGGCGGGCTGCTGGCAGAGATGGGGTGCTGGAAGGACGGACCGTCAGGAGCGCAGGAGGAAGAGAAACATGACCCTCGCCTCTGCCGTCTTATGCATGGGGTACGCAAACTCCCATTTTTTGGCAGGGATGTTTTACTCCACCAAGTGCAATGAAAGGGCCTGTATAAGAGTCAAAGCAGAGATGCTCTCCCGCCCTCCCCAGCCCAGTTTAGGCTCCAGCAAGGCCCTGGGGAAGCACCACTGGGTCTCTGGTCTGCAGGAGGCTGCCGTGGGGAGCAGGCTGCCAAGCCTGGGTTCTGCCGGGATGCTTTGCCCTGGCAGGAACATCATCCTCATCCTGTTTGCAGAGCATCCCTCTGGCAGGGCTGAGCATCAGCCCCTTCAGCTGAGAGCTAGCAAACATGTGACATGTCCTACCCCCTCCAGCCAGCTCCAGGGAGTTCCAGCTTTGCCCAGCTCTGTGTTGCCAAGCACACGGGGCAGCCCCCTGAGTTGCCAAAGAGCTTATTTATGTCCTAGAAGAGGTGAGGGGCTTGGGAGCGTCAAGTCACTGGGGGTTGTCAGGGATTTTTCAGGGCTTTCATGGTTTGAGAACCATGGTGGCATTTCCCTGCCTGGTACTGGGTCCTGCAGTAGGAGATGAAAACCGGGATGGACCCCGCAGCTGCTCAGAGCTCCAGCCCAGGCTCTGGCAAAGCCAACAGATTTTGGCCCTGGGCTGGGGGAGTTTGCCGAGGCTGGGCAGGATTTTGGTAGGGATGGCTGCAGTGCTGCCGGGGCGCCCTGTGCCTACCGGGGATGCTGCCCCGGCTGCGTGGGGAGGATGGAGGACCCATAACTCCTGCGTGCTCGGAAGGCAAAGCACCCTTCTCATGCTGTTGTCGCTGTCCCTGCCCAGCCTGGGCATCAATGCCCAGGGCAACCGAGGTCGTGGGGATTGTTCACTGGATGCCTTCTCCTCTTCTGGATATCA
>NW_009635740.1:2425-34233 GCF_000690535.1 Cariama cristata | reverse complement strand
CAACGTGAATATTTGGTTCAGGGTTTCTGTTGGGATTTTTTCAAATCACTTTATTGCAGTCTTCTTATTTTAATAGAAAAAAAATCCCACTGTACTTACAGTATCAGATCAGAATCTCATTTAAGTCTAATACTACTCTTTACCTATGGCGGGGACCATTTCTTCAAAGAGAAAGAACCATTTCTTCAAGGAGAAAGATCTTTGAAGCTGGAAGCTGTACCATAATTCAACTCTCTGCAGGTCTCATTCCCATCTAACAGTTAGAGATGGCTTTTAACCCAGGAGCGAGTTTGTGCATCCTTTCCATTCTTTTGCATTTGTTCTTGTTTGCTCTTAAAACCGCAACATTCTTATGGCTGACGCGGGACTTGGGCCACAAATGTATTTTTTGTTTGATTTGACATTATGGCGGAGTTAATGATTTTGTTAGGAGACTTTCACAGCTACATGTTGCACTGGACCTGACCTTTGTTTTTCTAAACCTGGGATATACACATGGTAGTAAACTGCAGGATTGCTAAGCCAAAGTCAAGATATAGCATTACCTGGCTGCATTTCTTTGTGCATGCAAGTTGATTAGTGAATTAATTTTGTTGTGAACATTAAGCAAAGAATAGATTCTGCTGAAAATTTAACCTCTGAAAAAAAAAAATCCTACTGGATTTGTCTTGATTAGGTATCCAGCTAAGAATAGGCTTCAAAATGTGTCCAGCCAGCCAGGTTTCCACAAAGATAAGGGCAGGGCATGATCCCTGCCTCTCAGAACTGTGTAGGTGATGAGTTTTGTAAGTAACACCCTGCCTTCGATAGCCGTCGCTGGCAGCAGGGACTCCCCTACAGGGAAGTTGTCACACAGTGCAGTCACTGCTTCTCCCACTGAACACTCAAGAGTGAAACAAATGCTATTAAAAAACCCCCCAGCATTTCCCTATGTATGACGAGGTAGCAGCAGTATCAACATTAATGTATGAGAAGAATCCATTGGGTTTGGTGAGTCGCCTACAACCCTTGTATTGTCAAAGGGCACCTACTCAAAGAGCAGTTGCATCTAACCAGGTAGTACCTTGCAGGAGCAACTCATCCCGCAGTGGAGGCCAACACTTGATCAGGAATCATACACTGAACTCCATCGATTTGTTGCAAAGATCTTGGCTGACTTTAAAGGTCCTCAAAAGCAGTCCACCAAAAGTTAGGTAAAATGAATCCCTCCAAACATTGTCAAGGTCAACAATGAATGGTCTTGAAAATATCTTGGAAGTTATCAGACAATCAAGTGGTGTGCACAGGTTTTCAGGTGAGGAAGCAGTTGCTATATATAGACACATATCTCTGCTGCATGTGCATTCCTCCCTGTCTTTTTTTGCACATTGCAAGAGAAATCTCATTTTGTGTTATATTCTGCTGAAACTGCTGCACTTTGTGGTTTGTTAAAAGTTTTGCTTGCAGCACTTCCCACTTCTGGAAGTTTAAATGTAATTCAGTACGAAATCACAGAGGCCTTACACATGGGGAATCTGATAGTATCACTTAAAGTGGTGCGTGAAGAATAATGGCCGTTGCCAGGGATCAGTTTTACTCACCTCATGGGCCAGACATATCATGTTGTAGTAAATTGTGTGTAGCTGAAGACATTGATTGCAATTAGTTTCCTAAGTACATGAGAGGTCAGATCTATAACGAGGTTTTTTTCCCCATATTATTTCTGCCTGAATGATCATCTCTCTCTGGACACAGCTCAGGCTGTGAGTTTATTCCAGACCACTATAGCAAAAAGTGGCACACATGAGGGAGAACTAAAAAAGCTTCATATTATGGATTATGTGTGCATAGGCTGAGTAACTGTTTTACCACGTGAAAGTGAAATGTGGTGAGAGTACGATGTTTATGAAGAAAGAATTTTAAATGTAGGCATTGCCTTTCCTTTTATCGATCTGATAACTTCACATGCGTTAGTGCATTTACTTATCTGATCCTGCTAGATGCTCTTTATCAGTATAGATCAAGAGGAGGGGTTGCCTTTGCTAAGTCTTTCTGGGACGTTAGTTTTGTTGCTGCCCTCCTCAATGGCCCTGACCAGCCTCACCTGGGGCCTCCACCCACGCCTCTTCTCATGGGCCCTATTTCAGCTCAGCCCTGGTCCTTTAGTCCCTTCCTGAGTCAAGCTTAGGAGTGCTAGTCTCCAGCTCTGCCACAGACATAACCATGCCCTTCCAGTCCCCATGGGGATTTTGTGTGGGTCCCAGCCCTCAGGCTGCTGCATGGTTACTTGATATTCTGTAGGGAGCAAAATCCCTGCAGGAAGAAGTAGGCAGTGTGGTTTTGCCAGGAGCACAGAGCAAATGTGCTGATGTTTACAAGATTCAAAGCTAAATAGATCATCATAGACTTAGGACAAGGTCCCAGTTCTCCTAAACCACAGCAGTAATTTATTTCCAGGAACAAAAAGATAAATTTGTGTCCATTCCTCTATTCTCTACACCTACATTTGAGGGCTGGGCATTGGAATCTTTAATGTCTTTGTGAAGTGCAAAACTGCCTTTTTTTGTGGGTTGGTTTTTTTTTTTGGTTTTTTTTTTGGTTTTTTTTTTTTTTCAGTCCTGCGGCTTCCCAGCCTGTTGTCTGGAGTTAGCAAGGTACATTAAGCTAATTCCCTTCCCTTGGGGCAGGAACACTGCAGCACTCCCCTGTGCCCTGGTGAACCCTTAGTGCTTTTGAAGGGAGTGATGAGCTCCCATAAGTGAGCTGCAGCCAGCACACTCAGCTATTCTCATCTCTCTTTTTCTTCCCAGAATGAGGGAAGTCTTCTCATGCTGCAGCTTCGTCCACCAAGACTTCTGTCTTGCGCCTAGGCCTTCCCTGCTGCGGATACATGACCTGCACGTATCGCTGATGGGGAACTACTGCAGGGGAGAGGTGAGTGTGTCACAGGTGAGGTTGGATGCATGCAATGAAAAGTCAGAGCTAATATGCAGATAAGCCCTGGCCTGTGCTTTGTGCTGGTCCAATTTGTCTAGAAAACATTCTGGAGAAATCCATTAGGTCTCTTGACTGCACCCTCTCAATATGATCTCTCTGTGCATGCTAATATGCCAACTGCATAAGTTTTTCAGTCTTACCGTTTATGCAGGCCTTCCCACTTAAAGTTAATACACTAATCCTGCTGCATAGGTCCACAATAATTAAATATATAAAATATGCCTTGAGGTCAGAACAAGATGGTTCATCTATGACAGCCAACCCACAGCACTTAAATTCCAAGGTGATGTGGACAATACCTGCAGTAGTCTTTTCATGCTTGCTCCTCTTTGATTCCTTTCTTAACACAGTGCTAAATTTGGAAATGTTCCGGTTTTGAGTTTCTTCTTGAGAAGTGGATGCAAAGCTCCAATCTCTCATTTGCTAAAAATAGCAATATATGTGATTCCATATGGAGTGAATTGTGCTGAGACTTGCACCTGCCAGCTCTCAATTTAATACTGCAATTCTTTTGAGACCTCTGTGCAGAACTGAAGAAAAGGTTTTACTGAACTATAAGCTGGACCGAGTCTTTATCGCCTTTGCAAACCACTTGTGTATGTTATTTTTGCCATGTAGACAATCATTTTGAACATATAGCATTTAATTTAATTTCCCCTGGAAATGCAGCTTGATTTGCTAGGGAGATGCATATTTATGGAGAACTCATGTGCTCTGCTACAAATGGAGTGGGCTTACAACGCAGCAAACATGTTTGAAGAACAGCTATACAAGGGCTAGTAGAGCAGGGAAGCTGATGTAACAAGCTGAGAAACTGCCTGTCTTCCTTGCAGCTGACGCATTTATTTGTAAAGATATGGTTCCAATTTTCAGTGTAATCGCCCATCAGTCTCTCAGCTAGATCCCTTGCTCAGATAAATGTGGTTGATCTGCTTTTTTTTTAAAATACTTGCAGCAGTGGACCCTGAAGTAGCAGAAAAAACCCCAAATTTTCTGAGGAAATACAGCAGCAAGATCTCCTGTACGAGGACAGATCACTTGCCAGTAAACTGAGCTGAGATATTCATCTCTATTGCAGATTGTGCTATTGTGACAAATGCTGGTAATCCAGCATCGCGCACCTTTACCTACTTCGGACAGAAATGGGTAAGTTATAGCAGGTTTCCACAATGCAGGTTACTTTCTCTTTCTGCCAGACAAAGCTCTATCCTCCCCTCTGTGGAGAGCTAGAAGAAATACAGCTCTTCCTCTCTCTTATGCCTGGTGCTGCTCTTTAGGAATGGCTGCACAAAGAAGACGGGCATCAGCAGTCCAGGCTGCCCCTCACACCTGCCATGGCCACTCTATGGTTAAGGACCATTTTGCTTCACGTGAGTGATTTAGCTGATCAGCACATTCCTGCCTGGGGGAAGATGCAGTGCTGAATCCCTGGTGGTGATGTGTGATAAATGAAACCAAGCCTCGGTGTTAAGAAAAAGATTGTTCCAGACACGTAAGGCAGAAGGGCAAAATGAATAGCTGAGCTTTGAAGATGAAATAGAAACAATATGGAGAAAAGAAGTGTTATAAAAGTAGTTGTTTCCAGCTAATATGGATGGAGGTAATTTTATGCTTTGGCACTGAGTTGCTTAAGTACCTAATGGTAAATTCTGGAGTCATTGGCTTGGTGCCACTGTGTCTAGAGTTGCATTTAACGCCTTCAAGGGCTTTTCATGCAGGTAAATAAGAAACTGAGCTTTTGCAAAATTGTGGAGTCAGCATCCTTTTCTGTTCACATTAAACCACTTTTTAGTATAAGGTCGTATAGGTGTTCTGTTGAAGGGGATCTGTCCCTGGATGTTTCATATCATCAATTTATCATGCAGGGCCCTGTCATCCTGACTCAGCACAAAAACTGAACCAGCAGGAGCAGGTGAGCAGGAAAACCTGTGGAAAGGCTGCCTGCAGGGAGGAAAATGCTGGCAGATTCTTTTGTCTTTGCTCCCTATAAGCCCTTCCAGCTGGGGAAGAGGTTTGCTTTCCTCAGGTCTGAGGGGCAGCAAGATAGAGACAGAAGGAAGAGGTAACTGTGAGCCAGTTCTTGGTCTCTAATGCTCGCCCCAGGCTCTGTAGCATTATGGCCTCGAGGTAGCTATATGAGGAGGAGGGATTATGACTCTGGTATATATCAACTTTTTGAAAATTATGGGTTTGCCATATATTTAAGCAAATACAGTCAAATTATGTCTGCAGCAAGTAAAAGATGCTTGTAGAAAGTGACATTCTGCGGTGCTTTGTGATGTGCTGGTGTAATCCATTTATGCCTATTTGACAGCTAACCTCTTTGGGAGGCCTCAGCATCAAACTCCAAAACCTGATCAAGTTTGATAAACAAATTTCTTGTATCAGCAGAGGGTGCCATTAACCAAGTAAGGGCCCTCCAGCTCACTGCCAGACCCCATGTGCTCACCCACTGAGAGTCAGACTTCAAAGACAGGATAAAGTGACAGAACCAGTGAGTTGGAAACCTGTCTCTGAGATCCTTTTGGCATGCACCAAGCAGCCACACAGTACTCCACACTGTTTGTTCTTTTGCTAGAGTTCATGTATTTGCAGACTGGGCCTAATTTCTTGGGATTGGGCACTAAAATGCTTATTTAATTTCCCAGGACTCTATCATCAAGGCTGGCTGTATTTGATAAAATTGAGTGTTTAATCAGGCTGTTGCCTGTTCTGTCAAACTATAAATACACACGTGCTTCTGCGTCTTCCCCTTGCTCTGTAAGAGGAAATGGGCTTGTTTTCATGTGATTAGCAGGCAGAGGAACTTGTGAATATGACACAGCTGTACTGTAAAAACGCCAGCCCACAGACTTTGCTGTCAGAGGAATTTAACTGGCAGCGCTGATAGACCCGAGAGCAGGATTCCCTGAGACATGGAGCGAGAACCGATGCGCATAAGGGAGGGTTACTTGGTTAAGAAGGTAAGCGGGCAGTTTTGGACTGAGTGGAGGAGGAAGCTAACTCTGAATAGGTTGGGGAGGTGTGGGGAAACATGCTTCAGTTTCAGTTATTAAAAAAAGGATAATCTTTTCCAAAAAGAAGAAGCAAATGAGCAGAATTCCTTGAGCAGTAAAACAATGTGGTGTTAGTGATGATAGAGGTACTTGCTAGCAGTTATCTCATCAGAATACTGTATAAGGTATTTTGCATATATCTCAGATGTACCTTTGGATCAAAAGATTTGTATTTTTATTAAGTAACCTAACACCCTTAGTGGAAGCTTGGCAAAACAGGTAACAGCTTGAAATGGCCACAGCCTACTCGATTGCATTTAATCGCCGAGTTAAACATCAAGGAAGCATAGTGAGATTAAAGAGGGCAGATCACCTTGGCCTAGAGACAGCATGTGGGGCCGTGGCCACTTCCCTTCTTTGGGAAGGTAGTTGCTGCCCCACAGCAACCTCTGCTCTGGAGTCTTTTGTGGTAGAGCCCATAGGATAAGCGCTTGACTTTCATTTAAATCCTTAGTGAGATCAGCCTGTCTTAAAGCAGCCAAAGTAAACAGTGTCAGTCCTGGAGCAAGAGAGAAGCGCTTTCCTGTGGTGTCTCTGCTCATCAAAATGAGAATTTCACTCATTAGAACAGCTGGCTGGAGGGATCTCTAATCTGGGACTGAGGCCACTCCTCAGTCTTATTTCCACTGACACTGAAAGGAAGTTCATAAAGTAATTGCAACGCTGCAGTGATGCTATCATGAGGAAGGAGAGAGATAAATTTGTCCTGTGCAGATTGTGTATCTCTAGTTCCGATGGCCTGATATATACAGCAAGTGGCTCACAATCTATATTCCTCCATGACAGAGGAATGGCTGGAAACATAGACACTGGGACAATCCCAAACTGTGTGTCTGGCTGGATATGCTGGGGAAGAGATGCCTACAGACGTGCCAGTGTCAGTCCCTCACGTTCCTGTGGGTGCTGGGTCCCCCCAAAGTCTCCCTGTGCAGATAGTACTAAAGTTGCTGCTGGGTGCTGTTGCAACGGCAACAGGGGAAGTGGAAATTGTGCCTGTTGCCTAGATCCGCCTCGGAGGTGGTTCTGTCCTTACAGAATTGAGCTTATGCTGGTGGTGAGGAGCAGCAGTGTGCTGGAGGAAGGGCTGGAGGGCAAAAGGAGCAGAAGATTCAGATCAGATGGGTACTAGCTGTTTGAAACAGTGAGGCTGCCATGAATTCCACAGCCAGGGCTTCCAGTGAGGATGAGCATGCTCCTGATTAATCTTACCTGCTAATTACATACTCTCTTCCTCTCCTTTATGCCTGGAAAGTGAAACCAAGGATTTGACCTCCCAAAGGAGTCATCCATGCAACCACAGCTCTCTCTGCAGAGAGTGAAGGCCATTTGTTACGAACTTTCTCCTCTTGGTATTTACATTAGGCTGGAGAAAATGCTGTGCTTGGGAGTCAGTGCTTTAGCTGGGACAATGTGACTTCCAGTAAATGTGGGTTCAGACTTCAGTGTTGATTTAGATCAGCTTAAACCTCTGTATATTTTGGGGAGCTTGTGTCATCTTCTGAGCATAAGAAACAGCTAACTTTCTAATCTTGTAGTGCTGCAGATGTTATAAAAAGAAATTGTTTCTACCAAAGGGAAGTTGCATGTGTTTTGTTTTTTTTTTAGAGTGGTTAATGATTTCAGAGAGCAGTTGAAGGAACAACCGTCTGTATCTGCAGTCTTTGGAGTAGGCGTGACAATTTGATTTTTAGTCCAGGAAAATCAAATCCAGCATCCTACTTGCTTGTCTTTCATGAGATGTTTTAGATGAGAACAATGTGACCATGTTTGGGTTTGCTGATGGTGTGGATCTGAGACTGCCAGTCTTAACAGTGCTCCGCAGTGGCTTCCATTGGCAGAGCATGTCAGAGCCTGGTCTTCAGGAAGTTCTGGACTTGCCTGTTTATGGGCAGAAGTATTATAACCTGTGGTAAACCCACAAACAAAAGGAAATTGCAGCAGTTTTTGTCTTGACTCATCATCTTAATTGATTTCTTAGCAGAAAATCAACAAGCAGGTCAATTTGGGCTCTCAAAAAATGTTAAATTCTTATGGCTTGTTCAAAAAGAAAAAAAAAAAAAAACACAAAAAAACCAAAAAAACCCCACCAAAAAAAACCCCAAAAAACCCAGCAGTGAACCCATATGCGGTACCCAGATGAGACTCTTTTTCTGTCGTTCCCTGTTTTGCTGGATTTCCAGAGAAACCCCAGGGCAGTGAGTTTCCTTTGGAAGGTAGCATTCATTTCTGGGGCACCTTCTGCTTCCAATGAGGGCTGCGGAGGCTGGAAACACGTCCTGCTCTTAATGAGATCTCAGCTGACAGTTTTCCCTCCCCACCCTGTAATTGACCACAGGGTCTGATTCAGAGTGCAAAAAGCCTTTCTTGGAAGGTAGGGCAGCAAAAAAGGACATGACAGACAAAGGGTTCATTTGGAGAATTAAAAAAAAAAAAAAAAAAAAAGACCCAGCATGTTTTTTTATTCCCTTCACTCCTGCAGAAATACAAAATGCAAATGTAACTACCTCTGCCCAGCTCTCAGGTTTAACAAATCAAAAGAAGCCATTTGCACAGCACAACGCTGGCTGCCTTGCTTCTGTCTGCAGCTTTAGTGCTGCTCAACCACCATGGTCTGAGGAGGACGAGGATGCTGTGAATGGATTTGTAGGAGGCAGGGGATAGATTTAGGTCTCTCTTTGTAACAGAAAGAGCAAGGGAAGCTAAAGTTTTTGAAGAATGGCCTCTGGTTTGGGGCCCACAAATGTTGGTTGTGCTTTGATAACTCTTCAGAGGAAAACTGTTGGTATTCAGCATATCTAAATGTTCATTTGACTGAGCAATAAGTCACTTGGGTATCTGGGATTGTGACCACTTTTGAAGCTGGTTGCAGGCAGGACCAGAGAGGTCATCTAGCTAGAGTGCAAGAGTTTTGGTAATTCTAGCGGTTAATCATGCTCAAGATGGAGAAACAGGTCATTCCTTTCTGAGTCCCTGAAAGTTTTGCTGTGTGTTTCACTATATGTAAGATCCAGCCCCGTCTTTATCTCTGTATTTCTTGCATCTAAGAGCTGTGTTTCAGGAATAGGAAGTAAAAGCTTTAAAAGATGAAATTAAGCACTTCAGTTCCTCACCACAGCAGCTGGAGATCTGCAGCCTCAGGCCCTTAAACTATTCATTACTCTTACAGTTTGTTCTTATATGTCTAGAAATCCTCTGAGATGTGTGCTTTCTTATCAGACAGCCAAGCCTCGATGACTGACTGTATTGTAGCATTAAGTTCAAAATATAGCACAGGATGCCCAAGTTAATGAGACAGTCCTAATGTGCCAGTTCATATCCAGAAATTTTGAGGATTATTCATAATATTGCCACTATGACATCTTGAAGACAGTGGTTGGGACTAACTGATACTGAAAGGCAACACCTGCTGGGGCAGGCGGTACGATTTTGGAAAAACTTAAGGCTGGGGTGACTACAAGGGGAAATTAATGGTGGTCAGAAGAATAACAGTGTTTTTTAACTGCATAGTAAGATGGGTGCGGTTGTGGTATGTTCCCCTTGAGACACTAACTATAGTTATTTTAGCGTCAGTCAGACACTCCCTGAAAGGTCATATGAAGAGTGATTTATTGAACATAATATACACAGTGATTTATTGATGCAGGGCAGCATGTTTAATACCTGGAAGCCAATGTGGGTTGTGCTCTTAGAAGATGGAATTGAATTCTACAAGCGGAAGGCTGACAACAGCCCCAAAGGGATGGTCCCACTAAAAGGAAGTTCTATTAACAGCCCATGCCAAGATTTTGGGAAAAGAATGGTAAGTACTTTTTTGGTAACAATGATTGACAGGATATTTATAGTCCTGGAGGCACCAAAGAGGCAAAAGACTGGTGGTTACAAATTCCTTACACTCATCCCAGGGGCGACTCTCACTTGTCTTAGAAGGTCACAAGCAGGCTTAGACTTGTGTAGTATTTGAAGGGTGTGACTGCTCAGGAAAAATTCAGGATACTTCAAGAGAAGCAATTCAGAAAGTGATTTCTTTTAAATGTTTCAAATTTTCTTTAAATCTCTGAGTCTGTCAGAGAGCAGAGCTAAATTATATTGTTGTGAGGACGCTTAGCAGCTGAATGGCACAATTCCTGTATTAAATCCTGTATCTAGCTGCCACAGAATAAAGGTGTGGGAAACTCTTTCATGAGCAATGGAAGCATTTATTTGTTGTCAAAGAGCAACAACATGGCTTGCTCAGACAGGAAGGAGATAAATGCCGTGACACACATGCCCAAGTAAAACTGTATTTCCAAACCTTTTTGTTACTGTTTGGTAACTACCTGACCCCACACACTTCACATTCATGCAATCTGTATTAATCTTAGTTCAAATGTTGCCAACACATTTGGGATCTCTGAGGTTGAGGGTAGTAAGTGCAGAGACTGAGGTCCCGATTCCCAGTAAAACACACAGATAACTATATTCACAAATTCAGGTTCTTGTTTGACAGAAAGTAAGATACAGGAAGATAAATGTACAAGCATACATATTTTGTTACAGAGTTCCTGAAAAATAGTTGTTGGTAAAACAGGATTTCTAATATGAGCAAATAATCCTATCTTTAGTCATTTGTTACTTCATCAACTCAGTTTCCTCAAATAGGCATTATACACCCAGAGGAATTCCTCTGACAAAGGGGTCCCCCAGAATCTGGAAGATTATCCAGTTAGTTTCAAGAAATTTACTGCAAGGATGCCTGACTAAAGATAGTAGTCTCTGAGCATTAGAAAAATAGAAAGAAAGTGTGAGAGTGTGCATGAGAGAGCAAGCTTCACTTTCTCCTATGAGCTCCTATGAACCACGTTCCTACATTATCTAATTAACAAGCCTCAGCACAGCACTCCTTACTCTATACCTGAGGTATAATGCATGAGGAGAAGGGTACTACGTTCAAGAATATCACAGATCCTACATTATAATGGTAGAAATTAATTTTTTCTCACAAAGCATTCCTTTCCAAACAGTTTCATGGGGTTTTGTTTTTGTTTCTGTTTTTTTTAAATCCAACAGCGGCACTGACATCAGTATTAGTTTCTCGTAGTTGCTTGGAAATATCAATAACACATTTAACAATAATGAAAAGATAATTCACCAGCGTATGTGCATTCTACAAAATAGGCAGAGGGGTCTGAATAATCCAATGGATGTCTAGCTTAGTGACCTAGCTTTCTAAAAGCTAAAGTTAAGAGAAAGAGCTTTCCCAGTCTCCTCTGTGTACTGGAAATGAAAAGCCTTCTTTAGCATTTTTCTGTACATTGCTTCTCAGCTCTTCGACTTCGAGAATGCTGATTTTTCTTTTTTTCCCTTTGGTAAAAGTTTGCTTTAATGCTTTGATATTTCATTCTGTTAATCTGGTATGCTAGCATGACTCTTGGATATTGGGATGCGATCTGTCTGTTTGCTTTTCACATGCACTGTGTATTGATTTTCAGGATGTAGCTCTTTACTGCATAATGGAAAAGGTGGGTGTTGCTGGAAACAGGAACAGTGTCAGATAAGATATGGTTACTTTTCTGTCGAAAATGGATTTTTGAGGACCCACTGCTTTGAAAGTTTGAAATCTCTTTCATGAAAGTCGGTGGGACTTCTGCACAATTTCCGGGTGTCAGAATTTTTCCCATTGGCAACAATCTGGAAGATGTGTATTAGGGATGTTCAGAAATGTGCCATTTACAAACGCAGGCTTCAGTAGACTCATTCAGTATTTTGATTTCATTGCTGTAGATTCACCATTCTCTGCTGTTTGAGGATAGTCTCTGCTTTACTTGCCCTCATAAAGCCATGCTCTTTGCTCGCTGTCATTTTTACATGCCTGCTGTATAAGAACCTGTTGTATTTATTCTACCACAAGTACAGAACAAATTACAGTTCCATTCATAGGGAACTATATTTTAGAGGAAGTGGGAACCCTCTTGCCTGAGTAATTAGAACCAGATTTTCTGTGCAAAAGATCACTGGATGAAAATGAGATCAGTGTGAACTTTGTGTTGTGGTTGTTTTTTGTTTTGTTTTTTTTTTTTTTTTTTCTCTCAGGTTAATGTTACTTTTTTCTCCTTAGAACTACCTTTAAAAGATCTTCTCTCATTTTTGGGAAATACAGTTCTTCTGTAATTGCTAGTTTAAATAGGTAGTGATCATAAGCTGTAGCCAAGGATTGGATGTATCACCTCCCTACCAAGGCCTTAAAGGTTTGCTAGGCTGCAGATGTGTTCAGCTGCTCTCCAGTGTGACTGTGACCTTTTCTCTGCTTGTGAATCAGTAGCTGAGCCACATGATGTGGGGTTTTTTTTCCCCCTCCTTCAGACTGCCCACATCTGAACAAGATAAATTTACACCCCCTGTAAGCCTGCAGGGGCTGGGCACTTCACCCTTTTAGCTGTGGTGAACTTCCCAGCAAAAGTTAAAATCAGCTGTATCAGTGTCACTCACCTTGGCTGTACCGACAACGTCGGGATCACTCACAGGGAAATAAAAAAAAAGGAGTCAGTTAATTTAACTGTGGCTCTAAGGCACTTTCCGTAGTCTCTTAGGCACAGGTAGGCTGTATGTTGTGGTCATGCTAGGTTAATCGTGCCCAACTGGCTACACCAAAATAACTTAAAAAAACCCCATCATTTATCATTGCAGTTTGTCTTCAAACTTACTGCGGCCAAGCAGCAGGACCACTTTTTTCAAGCTGCCTACTTGGAAGAAAGAGATGCCTGGGTACGGGATATCAAGAAAGCAATTCATTGCATAGATGGAGGCCAAAGGTTTGCCAGAAAATCCACAAGGAAGTCTATCAGACTGCCTGAAACAATCAACTTGAGGTTTGTTCTCAAAGCTCTTTTACCCCATGTACTTCCATCTGCAGGCAGTGTGCCAGATACATAACCTTGGTGCGGAAGAGCTATGAGCATGTCTGTCCATGCTACCTCTCTGGTTTCACTCGGAGTCCTTTCTGCATGACTAACAGTTTGAGAGCGTACAATGGGGCAGAAATGAGCTAACAATCACAACTGGGAAGATCATTTTTAATACATCATCTTTTACCAAAACATGCTTATTTATCAAAGGATTTTGCTGATAAGGAGACTTTGGAGCACACTGCAGTGCAAAAGGAGACCCCAGCCAAAGTGTGATTCTTCCAGGAGAGGCATTTTTATACAATATATAATTTATTGCAAAAATATTTTAAATATTTTGTTTGCTCTCCAGCGAAGTGCTGATGTTAGCCTAGTTTTTGGGTGATGAGGGGACAGTGGTGCCTGCCAAAAAACTTGAAACTGGCAAAGGGACAAGAAGAGATAAAGGGCACATGCAGGAAGCCATCTGTCAGTACTTTGTAAAATTAAGGACAACTTATTTTTTGCCTCTGAGCAGTAAATATCAAGATACAAATGAGCCTGCAGAGGTCCTTATGAGACAGTAAAACTGCACAGGGCCAAGATCCGACTAAATCTGCCTTTACAGGCTTCAGCAGAGGATCACGCTGACTAACAGGCCAAAGGACTTCACCTGTGACATTTAATACTTGTCCTTCTTGTCATTCCAGAGCTCCAAGGACTTAGAATTCTGAACAAGTGAAAAGCGAGTGGGAGGAAGGAAGTCACACCCAGGTTCACTGAGGTTACTGAGGGCCTCTGAGAACATGCAGGCTTTGGATATATCACAGTGACAGGTTTTCTGCCCAGCCAAGGACCTTTGGGGGAACACAGCACAAAGCAGTGAACTCCCCTATTGGCACCGAGGCTGTGGGGGCCTGTGCAGGTGCCTCAGCAGTGGGTGTTCCTCTGTTCACACTACAGTCACAGCAAGTTGTTCCATTCTCAAAAGACGGGGGTATGGTGAGCCGTTTGTGCACTCCCCCCTCTGCTCTTGCAGCTGTGGCAGTGATGTAGTGAGGCCACCAGGTTTTGCAATGTAAATTTTTCAGGAGATTAAACTAAGCCATGCTATAGCTCTATAGAGCAATATGCCAGCAAAATGTGAAGACCCCGTGAATGGCAATGATAATGTGCGAACTGGCTAAAGCTTTTTATTTGCTAACAGTTTCTGTGGTTCTTTTTATGCACAGTGCTTTGTACCTCTCAATGAAAGATCCTGAAAAGGGAATAAAGGAGTTGAAGCTGGAAAAAGATAAAAAAGTGTTCAATCACTGCTTTACAGGTAAGGAGCTCTTGTTCCTCTTTTCCATACAATAAAGGGAGCACAGGGCTAGGAGGCTAAAGATAGATAAACCAGCTCTGTAGAGCACAGAGAAATTTGAGAAGAAAACCTAGCAGATGATTTCTTGACCAACACAGGAGGTGCTCAAAGGATGAAGTTATGGCTCTGGTAAGCAAGAGAGGAGGAAAAAATTTAACCAATGCCAGAAAGATTGAAGTAGATCTTTTTAGAAAGTTGCGTTAAACACTTAACTCCAGAAGAATTACTCGTTTCTGAATTTTTCATCAACAAACTGTGTCACGTTGTAATTCCTATCCTGCTCCAAGTCAAATCTGTGGGTGCTAGAGTCGACAGTCACCCTGTTTCGACAGCACTGTCAGTAACGTAGCAGCCCGGAAGACTGCCTTCTCCAGGCTTGGCTGTCCTTTGTACTTCCCCAGTCACTGTCCCTGAGGCTTCCCAGCTCAGCCCTGCATCCCCTCCCAGCTCTCTTCTCCCTCAGGTACAGTGTTCAAGAGTTGTCCTGGCCCCTGCCATCAGTCGGATCGGCTGTACCTCACTGGATGACCCAGGCACCTTTCCAGATTAGCTCTCTGCGTTGTCACTAAGAATATCTTTCAGATTGATGAATAGATGGAGTAGGCTTGTTGCCTGTGTATTTTTAGGCTTTTTCATGTCTGTCTTGATTTGTGGCTGATATTGTTTGTTCCTTTGTAACCAGGCACCTCTGTGATTGACTGGCTGGTGTCTAGCAACTCCATTCGAAATCGCAAAGAAGGTCTCATGCTTGCCTCTTCCCTCTTGAGTGAAGGCTACCTACAGCCTGCAGGGGATACGTCCAAGGCTGCTGCCGAGGGACTGTCAGACACCCCCTTCTTAGATCTCACTGATGCCTACTATTACTTTGTGAGTGTGGTATTCTGGTGTTTTTTTTTGGTTTTTTTTTTTTTTTTCTTGTCTCAGACTCACTGATGCTCTGCTTTGCTCAGGCTTATTGTTGGGTTTCTTAAGTCCTGGAGGAAAGATTGTACAGAAATTGAGAGATCCGTGTTAATTGTCTTTCTGTACGTAATACTCAGAATGAACTGGCTCACTTTGATATTTGTAAGCAGGAAATTTTTTTTCTGGCACCCTTCTGAGTGTGAACTGTGTGCTGAGATCAGGCTGAGTTATTTTTAACTGAAACTTTGTTCCTGGTAATTTCACCAGTGACCAGACTTTAGCCATCAGTTCCCCTGATGATTCTGTGGAAGGGAGGAGAGTAGTTCATTATAACAGGGCTTCTCGGAGTGGCACAAGCTACAAACCCATTTTTGTGCAGTGTGTGTGCACACTCACACACAGTTTGCCTGTGAGAAAAGATGCAAAAGTTTTTAATATTCCCCGATAACACCTGTCCTGGATAGCTTACCCAACCTTTTCAATTGCTTGCTTCATATTCTGTGGATTGATTTGAAGAACTTGCAATACCACAAGCACAGTCAAATACTGTTTTTAAAGATGTTTGGCTTATGAACTTAAAGCTAACAAAAAAGTTTGACTTCTGTCGGGTAAAAATGCTTGAATAGTACAATTCTGTTTATATTTACCACATAGAATCACTTGACTTCAGCAAATATGATTCTCCCACTACTTCATTTGTTTTCCTAGAATGTGTCTGTGGTAGGGAGACTTTACCTGTGCAGCAATGGAAGCAGAGACACTGCTGGGGAGGGCAGCCTTGTGGCCACCACAGTTCCTGGCTACCTGGGATGCTTCTCCTAGCAGCCCATGTGCACTCTGCTCACTTTCAGCTTATTTCTAGTTTGATTCAATACCAGTGTGGTGTGGGCAGGTCACAGCAGGTCAATGTCTGACTTGCTATCCTGCAAGAAGGCGGCACAGACTTTTACTCTAAGCCATATGAATGATTACCTACATTTACATCATTTGAACAGTGTAAGGTTTCAGTAATTAGCATCACAATTTATCTGGTGTGAAATGGATGTGATGCCTGGATCCTGAGACAGCCTATGCTCAGTGCACACATCACAACATCACAGCTATAGAAAACAGCGAATTAAAAAAAACTAGGGCCAGTTCTTGTTGTTGGAGAAGACAGCCAAGATGGAGTATTTCTTCTTCCCAAATTCTAGATGGTTGTGATGGATGGAGGAAGAGGGAGGACCTGCTGGGTGCAGGGATAGCCAGCCTGGAGCGTATTGGCTGTGCTGGCATTGCTTCATATGAACTGCTGCCTGTGCATTTAAAAACCTGTGACATCATGGGATCGAGGCAGCCTGTCCATGATGGAGGCAATATGACACCAAGAATCATGGAGGATGGAGGCACTGACATATACACAGATGCTCCAGCTCTCTTCAGATGCCCTGAGAGTCAGTTGTGTAGTCCTACCTTATACTGAAACGCTTCCATGGTGACTTGGAGAGCTCCTCAACTTCACGGAGAAATCTTTCCAGTAAAAGGGTTGATTTTTTTTTTTTTGGGGGTGGCAAAAAACAGGGTGGAGGGAAGCCAAAGAGAAGCCAGATTTGTACATGTACATAAACATGCAGCAGCTGTGTAACTTTGGAATTTTCTCTTGTGGTCATGCAGCCAGACAGTGGGTTTTTCTGCGAGGGAAATTCTAGTGATGATGATGTGGTCCTGAAAGAAGAATTCAGAGGCATAGTAGTCAAACAAGGATGTTTGCTGAAACAGGTCAGTATTGCACGTGTTCCATCCTGTTGTGGGGATGATGTTGCATGGATACAAGATTACTCTTTTACACCTAGAAGCTTTAGAGAAGAGAGAAACTAGCCTGTGCCATCTCCACACTTGACAGGTTTCATCTCTGTCCCTCTTGCCTTTGCACAAACAACGCTTGTTGTAGCATGGCGACAGAGCTTTGCCCAACGTTGCAAGGTTTATTGCTCTTATTACGAAATAAGACAGTTTATAGTTTAAGAGTGCTAAAGCAGGAGATGTGACAAGTCATTGGTACAATGCAGAACTGAACTCAAGTAAAAAGGCCACCATCCAGTGTCCCTTTGGACACACAACTGGATTCGGTTGCCAGTTTTCCCAGGCTTTTTGAGCATAGCTGAGCAAAGAAGTCCTTTCAGTCAGTAACGTTTGATCCTGCCCCATCTGTAAGACAGAAGAGAACTGTATACCTTCCTTTCCAGCAAAACTTTAAGCAATACTGTGAACGTCACGGTAAGAGCCTTACTTTCTGAGGCCATTGCAAACGGATATTAGTGAACTGAAGGCAAGACCAGGATTCTTCAATGAATAGAATAGTTCAGTTGGAAGGTACCTACAACGATCATTTACTCCAACCACCTGACCACTTCAGGGCTGTCCAAAGGTTAAAGCATGTTATTAAGGGTGTTGCCCAAATGCCTCTTAAACACTGACAGACATGGGGCATCGACCACCTCTCTAGGAAGCCAGTTCCAGTGTTTGACCACTCTCTCTGTAAAGAAATGTTTCCTAATATCAAGTCTGAATTTCCACTGTTAAGTAGCTCCCTTGGGAGTCTAAGAACTTTTTGGTGGTGCTCACTTGTATTTTTCTTGCTCAGTCAGATTACTCAAAAGCAGTGGAAGAAATTAGATACGTGTCTTTCTGCCAACTTTTACCCTGTTACATTCACCTCTGCCTAGTTAGTAACAGCTTCCTTGCAAACAGCATAGTTAATTGAGAAATTACTATTTTGAAATGCTGAGAGGAAGTGATTCATGACAGTCTTCCACCAGTGTTAGACTACATTTGGTCACCCTCAGTGAGTTGTGGATCATTGCTTAGAAGAGTCACTTCTTCTGCTGAGAATGCCTATTTCCAAGACTGAAATGATGGGTGGGGAAAATCTAGATGTGCTGAAAGCAATGAGGCATCTACATCCATCTTGGAAGGTGGTGTTATTTCTGCTTGAGCTTCTCAGCCGTGAACTCTCTCCAGGGTGCTTGAGCCACGTAAGCATTTTTTGTTGTTGTCTTTGAAGGAAGAGAAGAACCTTCAGCTCATTCTTGTCAATAGTCAAGGTACCTTCCTGCAAGACATTTCACAGCCATGTTTTCTGGCAAGCATTTAAGCCCAGATCTCACAGACCTCATGTGAATGTCATAGCTACCAGGCCATGAGATGTGTTTAGGGAAATCTCCCATGTTGAAGCTGTTCTACTTTGTACAAAAATAAAAAGACAAACTAGTATGATAGCCCAGTTGTTGCGCAAAACAATGAGATGCAGAAAGCTCAGATTCAAGTCCTACTCCAGTGAATATTTCCTGTCCAAAATACTCATCTTTTTCCCTTTTGTATTTGCCTGTTCTCTCATGTGTGGGTAAGCTGACTGTAAACACTTGCAGGCAAAGCAGTTCAAGACATTCCTGTTTTAAAATTTTCCTAGGGACATCGGAGGAAGAACTGGAAAGTCAGAAAGTTTGTTTTAAGAGAGGACCCTGCATACCTTCACTACTATGATCCTGCTGGAGTAAGAGACATTTGATCAACTTTGGTTTATTTCCCTGTTTGTTTTAAAGCTGCCTTCCTGTAGAAATATCTGGATGGAGTATTTGCATGGAAATGTGTGATGAGGAAGACCAAGCAGGACAGTGGGGCTGTTTGTGAGAGCGCTGCCTGGCCACCCTCTGGAAAAGCAGAGGGAAGGATGGTTTCTGGGGTTGCCAAGTTGGGGTGGCAAGTGCCACCCAGACCTGGGAATGGGCAGCACTGAACTGTGCTCTCACTTCTTATCTGTGATTAATTAGAATTAATGTGTGCTCTCACGTCATTAAAATGAACGAGGTCATAAGCTCCAGTGAACACAACACAGTCACTTTGCAGTTTATAATCGAGGTATTTTCTGTGTCAGGCTGTGACATGGTATTCCATTTCTTGTGTAATTCTAAAAGGCTAAACTCTGCCCTAAGAAAGGAAGAGGCATTGCCGCTGACAGAACTTGCCTCACAAAAGCTGGCATTCATGTAGATTCATGTAGCCCACAGGTTTTATTTCGTCCTGCATTGCTGCAGGAGCAGTGCCGTGGTGTTGTGAGTTACAGGTGCTTTATGCCGTGCCTGTCCCCCTTGGCAGAGGGCAGCCTAGACATCTTGGAGAATCAACACTGAGAAGTTTTTGACCTCCCTGTTCCCGGTTTGCCTTTCCCGCTCCTGGCTTCCCCTCCCAAAGGGCTAAGGTGTGTCAGCGTGTAGGGGCTGCTTCTTTCAGGCTTATGCCAATAAAAATGCATCTTCACCTGTTCTTTGACTATTAGAGTCTTGAAGTGCATGAGAGGCCAGATTGTAAATAAGGGCATAGCTGCACCTGCTGTTTGGTAGGAATACTTTAAGATCTACTCTTTTTCTAAGTAATCTTTTTCTATTCATTGTGACATCAAAGGAAAAGTTATAGTTGGCACAAGGCTAATATTCTTCATGTACCTTTTTTCAGGACATGCTAAATACTCTGCAGATCCTGAATTTCAAATCCCAAAAGAGATTTCCTATTTATTTGCGGGTCTTTCCCCTACCACACCCCCCACCTTCCATGTCACACACAGACTGAAGATCCCCTGGTTTTCCAGGTGACTTACTATGTCAGCAAATGTTTTTGTCTCCATTCTGGAGTTGTAGCCAGATATTAACATGTGAACAGTTTCAGAAATGTTGTATTTCATTTTGATTTCATGTCCTCACCAGGGAGAAGAACCACTAGGAGCAATTCACTTGAGAGGCTGCGTGGTGACAGCAGTGGAAGATATGCCAGACTGTAAGGAACCATATTGAATGAGCTGTGTAATAAGTTTTTGGTACATTCTTTCAATCTGCCTGAAATCACAAGTGGATTTTACTCAAAGGCAATCTATATGCAATGATTTGGCAATTCTTCTAGTAACTAGGCTCTCTGTTGCCATCTTAATTACTGGAGAAGGATACTGTGGTAAAGGTAGCAACAGGGAATCTTGTGTTTTGTCAGTTGTTTAGAGAAGACTTGTCAAAAGGATGATGCCATCCCTATGTTAAGATAACTGGCCTTAGTCGAAGTAAGCTGAGTTTGCTCTTTTTCGTTGATGAATTTGGGACGGAAGCTTTATGTTAGAAATGGCTATGCCAACAAATTATTACTGCTCACGTTCTGTTCCCTCCCAAAACTAGAAGCTGTGGGAACAGCAATGGTTAAGCGTTGCTGTAAGGACCAAGAAACACTCATTCTATGCATTCTCCTCTCCACGGGAGCAGCAGACTATCGTACAGAGCAGGAAAGTCTGTTGGCATCTCAGCACCTGTGTAGGCTGTGCTGGCAGACATGAAAAGAACCAGAGATTCTGGATGTGATGTGAACTTAAACATCTTGGTTTTGTAGCTGCAAGGCATGGGAGGGTTTGGGGAATATGAACTGTCTGCAGGATTGCAGATCCTTCCATGATTTGAGATCAATTAACCTCTGAAGGTGGCTCCTAAAGGTGAACTGTGCAGAACTCATGGGTTGTTCCTCCAAGAGGGAGACCTATCTTATGGACCCAGTCTTGCAATCTGTTTGCAAAGGCCTGATCAGGCACAGCTGTAGAAAGGAAGGAAATCCACTTACAGTGTGTAAAGGAAGGAACATTGTAAATACAAGACTTTATTCTCTCGTAGCTGACTTCCTTATTTCTTCCCTGTAGCCAAGAAGTATGATGTTGACAACATCCTCTTTGAAATCATCACAGCAAATGAAATCCACTATTACTTGCAAGCAGCCTCATCCACAGAGCGTACAGAGTGGATCAGAGCAATTCAGGCTGTTGCTAGGACTGGAAAATGAAGATGATCTGCCAGCGAGAAGACAGACAACTGGAATTAGTTACTCAAAACAACACAAGAATGTTAGCATTTCACTGAGAAGAAGCAAATACGATCCAGAAAGGCATCCTAAGGCTTGTGGGTTGGGGGTGAGAGCAGGTCGTAAGTTTCAATTTTATAGTGGGCACTAACAAACTAACATTTTTCCACTCGCATTATAGTAATATTTTACTAAATGATACCATAGAACATGCCATATTAGTGTGTGCTGCTTAGAGTAACCAGTCTATGTTGGGAAAGTTTGTACCTTATACCTTGCCCTGCTGCCGTAGCTGATAGTGAGCATTTCCCCATTAACAGGGGACAGAGTCATGTCACTGAGTGTGAGGAACTCAACTAGTCACCTACTGTTCAGCCTCTGTTGTGTTTCAGTATCTTCAGACATTTCAAAGTCTTCCCAAGACAGACTTTACACTTTCTTCTTTACCAGATCTTTTTACTGCTCGGTCACCTATACAAGTAATGCCATAGATTTAAGGAAAGCGAGCAACTCGCTTGGAAACCTGATCCACTCCTTTATAATCCTTCAGTGTTAAGGAAGGGAAGAGTGCAGGCAACTATGGAAACACCATGCAGAAATCAAGTACAACTCAATGACAGCGGTATGAGGAAAAGTCTCTTCCCACAGTATTTCAAACATGAAGTAATCTCTGTTCAACTTGTTTATCACCTGATTTTGACCATTGCTAAATTTCTCCACAAGAATCTGCTCTAGGACCATAATTTCCCTTCATTTAGGTCTCCACAGCAGTTGTTAGGGTGTCATGTACTGTTGATTTGACCTATATTTGAATTAAAAATCTTACAGGAGAAGGGAAAGGATCCATGGGTTACTTGAACTATTGACTGAAGTGGTTTTGTTTAGGTTTTTCTTTCTTTTTAAGCTCCAGCAACATACTGTCATTGGTTCTGTGCCTTAGTAATACAAGAGAAATCTCACGCTTGCTGTAATTGAAAGAAACATTGTTATTCGACAGGGCCAGTCTACCTGATCAATCCTTATATTTTTGTCTGACTGTATGTATCATACTTCTAAGTCTTAAACTTGAAGCAGGAGTTGAAAGTCAAGTTAATGTCAGAATCTACATGTAGACTGTTCCTGATGCAGACTGATGTTTCTGAGTGCAAGTAAACTTCAAAACTTTTAAAACTCTGTTTGTAGATCTAAAATAAGGTACCTTATCCTTAAAAATTCTTATTGACATCTCTTCAGTCTAAAAAGAAATCTGCAGCTAAAGCTTCGCTTCAATTCTGCTTAATTATAACTATATCTGAACTAATGAGCCTGAAAGTCTTTTGCCTTAATATTGCTTATCACAAAGAAAACACAGCCTGGCAAGGGCAGAAGGCTGGTAGACACTGCATCGTCACGTCTTTTTAAGACATCCAGAGGAAATTGGCTTCTGGCTGGCATTTCCTGTGTCTCACACAAGGTGACAGGATCGCTGAAGCCTGGTCTGTCCTTCTGAGGAAGGAAGACTCGTGGCAAAAAGATACCCTGTTTGCTCAGCCTGCTTTCTTGATAATTGCTTTGTGGTTGCTGCTTATTTTTGCTTTCGGAGCTTGCTAACCCAAAAATACCTTATGGAACAGGAAAACAGAAAAAAACCCCGCATAACTAAACAACTGAAACTCACCCTGCTTAGCAAAGGAGGGAGGCAACTGCCAATTTTTAATAAAACTAAAAAGTTTTACCAGTCTTTGACCTTGTCATTTTTCCCTGTGCCCGGTGAAGGGTACAGCTGCCCACCTACGAACGGTATTTTCTCTGGTAGATGATGCTAGTCAGTGTATTTGTGGAGGAGCTCTGACGTTTGTTCCAGATTATATCACTAGGATCTCTAACCTTATAGGTAGTTCTTTTGAAGATAGATTACAAGGGTTTGTAGGTGTCTCTGCTTCTTGGCGGAAACGGGAAGATTGGAAGTGTGTGTCTAATGCCACGCTGCCTACATTTCCTGCTATAAATGCTTTCATTTGCCTGAGACTGGTACTGAGAGTGACTCCAAACTGTTCTTCCTTTCAGTCAGGTTCTCATGCATTTCTTGACATCAGTAATTAGCTCTACGTTTCAGGGTAAATGTGCTCTAGTCCACTTTCAGACAAGGCCTGACAAGAAAAACAATGCATTTGACAGACCTTTCTCTCTGATAAGAACTTCACAAGGAATGAACTGGGGACAACAATTATTATGGGGCAAATTTTCAAAGACATCAAAGACAACCTCAAATGAGGTTTCCTGCCTCATGGCAGTGCTTTTCAAAATCAAAGTAGGTACCTGAATGCCACCAGCAGTCTGAGGTTAGAAATTGTGCATGAGATGATAACAATTGTCACAACCCTTGAACTGAGTCAGGAAAGTTGCTAAGGACAGAGCTACTGGAGTTGAGACAAGGTGGCGAGGACTGTTGTAATATGAGGGAAAAAAAAGGAGGTTAGTTTTACATCACTACAATTTCTAGAGATACTAAATAGATCTTGTCTAAGGGAATTCAGTATTAAAAAGGAAGTACAAGTCTATCATAGATTATGAGGCCAGCCTAGTTACTCAGAAGGCATGGAAGGGAAGAGGCATGTATCCTGAAGACTAGCAGAAGAGAAGAAGGAGCAGGCCTAGTACAAAGAACTGCTAATTGAAAGAGGAAAAACAGAAGAGCAGACCATGTGCAATGCGTCCTCCATCTGTTTTTACCCTCTAACTATTTAAATCGCACTTCTACGCACTCAGCAATTACTACATCAGCATCGGTTCCTTTTTTACTTATAACATGAATTAGTCTTTTTTCATAGACTAAAGGACAACAAATAACTGTAAATAACCTTTTGATAAGAAAACATTTGGGGGGGGTGAGTTTTTTTTTGTTGTTTTTTTTTCAGTTTGTACCTTTTAAAACTATAGGAGGCTGTAGGAGGAACTTTAAAATGCAAAATGAGTAGATAACAGTGGTCTGCTGGTTGTTGGTAGTCGGTATTTCTGTGAGTGCCTTCAGTTTGTGTTTTAAAAAGTGCATGTGTTTTTGCTTGTGAACTGTGGTCTTCTCATTGATGTATAGAGATTTTACCATGCTCATTGTGAACTTCTGTGTGCAGTAGAAGACTTGAAGATGGGCTCCAAATGTCTGTCTCCTGTTTGAGTTTCCTGCTGGTTAACGGGGATGTGTGCTCTAGCATTTTCTTCTCACTAGCCACCTTTCTTGGAGGAGTTTTTGGGTTTGATAGCTTTGGCAGCCTGAGAAACTGCATGTGCCATACAATAAATAGTGCCAAGTTCTTTAGCCTACCTACTTGCATAGTTTTTACGTAACTGTATTATGTTGAGTTTGTCCTAAAGTCAATAAAAGTGGAATATATGTGCTCTTATGTGTTAATAATATGTCACAACATGCAAGAGGTTCTTTTTGAAAGTTAGGATAAAACAAAATGCAAGGCTGTTTGCACAGCCTGTGCTTCAAAGGGTTGCTTCCAGATTACACAATGAAGTAATTGTATGGTTATATTATATATTGTGGAGGTTCAGGCTGGATATTAGGAAGAACTTCTTCACTGTAAGAGTCGTTAGGCACTGGAATGGGCTCCCCAGGGAGGTGGTGGAGTCGCCATCCCTGGAGGTGTTCAAAAAACGTTTAGATGTGGCGCTTCAAGACATGGTTTAGTGGGTTTAGCTGGCATGGTGGCATCGGGTATATGGTTGGACTTGATGATCTTTGAGGTCTCTTCCAACCATAATGATTCTATGATTCTATGATTATTTAGCCTGTAAGATGCGCAGTTCTCAGTGTATGAAGTGTCAGATGTTTGCCCTTTAACATCAGGACACGGGATGGAAATCTCAGTCCTGTTCTTTGTGCCCAATGTTGATGGTGAGTAAGGGGTCTTTCATTTTCTCCACTACCCAGGATTGGGGTTCCTGAGTATCTGTCTCACATCTTTCTGTGTTACTTGTGTGACGGTAAGGAACACAGAGATGACTTAAAAAGCAAGAGGTTGAGGCAGGCTGAGTGTTCTGATCAGTGAAGTGCCGGTGCCTTTCCAGATGACTTTGCCCGCCTGCCACACGTGGCTCAGCTGCTCAAGGGATTGCAATGTGGAGCCTTTGCAATGCTCCCACCTGGCTTCAGCCGTCGCTGGATTGGAGCCTGGAAGAGGAGAGTGTCTTTTGCCAGCTCCCTGGACCTAGCTTCAGTGTGAGAATGAGACTTAGTCCTGGCCAGTCTGAAAAATGAATGCGGCAGGGAGCCGCCATCTGTATCTGTGAGTTGTTTTTGTTGTGTGGGATGATGATATAATTGAAGGTCTGAATCTCATGCATGAAGAATAATTCGAATGTGGTTACTTCATCACCATTTGAGGGTATTTTAGGAACTGCTTTACCTCTTAAAATGGTGGGTTGGTGATCTGCAAGCCAAGCAAAAGAAAAACACCCTTCAAAAACCTCTGAGTGAAAACAAGGTTCTTCTTTTGTTGTTACTCATGAGACTTCTTGAAATAGAGCTGCTCATTTGGTTTCAAAATAAGTTGTTTTTTTTTTTTCCTGGATTAGAACGTAGGACTTCCTGCTTTGCACTTAGAACCAAAACTGTGGCTTTCCACACTTTGTTTCTGGTTCTTACAAATGGCTTAATTTTTTTTCCTTTCAGTTTAGTTGAAGGGAGAGTTAAACTGTGTATGAAAGCTGTGGAAAATGCCACTTTTCATACTTCACTGGACTTCCATTGTAAGTGTAATGGGGTATAGTAAAACTCTTCACCTTCCCCGCACATACTCTACCTTTTTTTAAGATGGCAACATCTTTCCCTTTCTTTCTCCATCCCACTAAAAGATGACTGAGGAGGAGGGAGGAGAGGAATTGAAAGCAAATGCTGATGAAACTGATGCATTTTTGCTTCCAGCAGTTGAAAGGGAGGGAAATTCTGTTAGTAATTTTTTAAAATTTGCCTTCAGTATGTCTTTCACCAAAATCTTGAATATTAATAAACCAGAGTGATCAAGGCAGAGGAGGAGGAGGAACTGGGGATTGACTAGTTTAATTAAAAAAAAAAGGGAGGGAGGGGTAAAAAATCCAAAACTAGACCCCTATTTTCCCATGTCCTCAAACCCAGATATTAAAAGGACATTGAGAACTTTCTTCTTGGAGTATTGCCTTTAGCCCCTTTCTCTTTTTCAAATATACTAGAACAACCTATTGCAGACTGGTAGAGTATGAATTATATAAATCAATGTATAATCAGTCTTTTCATGTGCCTGCTTCCACATCATAAGGAAAAGTCTGAAAACCCTTTCTTAAGTATATCAAAAGAAAAACAAGAAACTCTCCCTCTTGTCCTTCGTTGCTTCTGCTATGTGTGTATGTAGGTGTCTTCCTTTTGAAGGCTTAAGTTGCTGCGTGTCTCCATAGTGTGTGACGGTGAAAGTACAGTAACAAAATCCACATGCACATGTGAGATATTTTTGAATAATAGAAAGAGTTGTTTATATCAGATTTTTAACACTCCTGTGTTTTCTGATTAATAAAAGGAAATATTTCATCATTCTGGTACATGAGTGGTAAAATAAAGTTGGTGGGGGTTTTTAACTTAATATTTTTACTTAAAGGAAGGCTTTTTTTCCCAAGTTACATCTTCAGTTTCCCCTTTCTCCTCTTCCCTGTACCTCACCTCTTAAAGCTATTTTGACCTAAACTTCCTAACCTAAAAGGAGAGCTTGTGGCTCTACATTTTAGGCATCAGAGTGGCACTCAAATACATAAACATAAATGCCTAGTGGCATTTAAGATGTGCTACAACATACCGTGTGGTCTTTAGTCACCCCTCTAGAACAGCAAAACTTCCTCTCATCTCCTCATACATACCTACATGCTGTGTATAGGTGTTTGGTTACTTCATGGGTATTGAGTACTGTTACAGTCTCCCTATCTAAGCATTTGAGGAGCCCCCAGCATTATCATCTTTAAGCATATGTGTTCATAAGAGTTGCATGTTAGAATGACTTTAAAGAGCAGTGTAATTTAGTGATAAAATTGTCTACAGACTAGTGGTGTTCGAAAATAAAGGTGCATTAGAAAAGCTGGTTAGTTTGGTCAGCCACACAAGATGAAACTCGAGGCACGTTTCTGTTATTGGCTATACTGTCAAATGGCTATATGCTGTATCTTGTGAAGCCTGCGTGTTACGAGCGCGTAGCTAAATTTGTACAGTACTCTTGCTCTTGAGCATTGTGATGGAAAAATAGTGGAAGCTATTGAAAATATTCCCTCAATTGAACAGATGAGTGAAGTTCTTATGGGGTATTGTCATATTTCATTTATTAGCTGTAAGGTACTGCTGCTGCAAAAATTATTTTGCCTTTCTCAGCTTTTTTTTTTTTTTTTCCCTGTTAGGATTAAAGGCTTAAGGTGGTTGGTTTGTTTGCTTAAAGCTTTCCCTCTGCTCCCAACTTGCTCAACCTATACTTTCAATTCAGCCTTCAAGTCGAATCCTCCAATAGGTAGCTGGCAGCATCTTGTGGTCTTTTGTATTTGGTGTTCTGAGATCACTGAGATGTTTAAAAGCCATATTTAGTGCTGTGGCTAATACGTTATCTCATGGCCAATGGTGTCCTGTGGCATCTGGAGAAGTTTTTGTGTAGAGCTTCAAGTGTCTGGCATCTCAGCAACAAAACAGCCTGTGCAGTCGACACTCCCATGTTGGCAAGCAGCAGCTCCTTTTCCTGTCAAGATTATTAAGGACCGTGCATTAAAACCATCGCGTGCCGTTCTAACAATATTTTTAAATGTGGACCAAAAAAAGCTAATGTTGTACCTAATTTGCATGCTCTACCAGGCTGTTTTTTCATTCCCCCCAGCTTTGTAAATCCACGGTTGCTGGACATGGGTGGCAGCGTTGGACAGGACGGTTCTGAGGAGTTGGGGGGGGCTACAGGTAACTGCCCGTACATAGAATTGTCCTCTCGGGTTTCACCTTGGTCAGTCCCCCTGGGACCTCTGAGTTGGCTGCCCATCACCTCTCTCCTTCTCCACCTTCTACCCACAGTTGTAGCTCGGGTTTTTTTGGTTTACCAGAATAGTACAAGTAGGTCTAGACCTTAGCGCTAAGGCCTTGAGAAAAAAAAAAACAACCAAACCACCACCAACCCCCAATTCTTAGCGTTGTTGTGCAGATCAGAAGCTGCTGCTGACTCGCAGTGTTAAATGCAGCAGCAGGTGCTTTCTTCCACGGTTTTGGGGACAGACTTTTCTGAACAAGCAATATGCTGAAAAACAAACACAAAGTGTCAGGATGCTCTTGGGAATCCGATATGCCTCTACCCAAGTTCATTTGGAGAGAAAATAAAAAAATAACACCACCGCCGCCCAAATACTCCCATCTGTATGCCTTTATTACCTTTCTGTCAGCTCTGGTGGGCTGAAGCAGCTGATCCCAGTCCTGAGCCCAACTGTTCTGTCTTCATTTGTCACTTGGTACCTTCCAGAGATGACCAGGATAGAGACATGAAACGTTAGTGTCAGCCTATCAGCAGAAACACTTCTCTTGACAAAATTAGCTTTGAAATTTGAGTGGTCTAATAAAGAAAAGTCTGTGGTCTTGTGCTTTGTTCTTCGTTTAGTCTGACTGTTAATGGCAATGGCCCAAAGCCACATCCTGCACCATGATGAAATAAAGCCACGTTGTCAGCTCCTCCCTTCAAAAATGGGGCACTGCAATACCGAGTAGTCGCAAGGAAGGCTCTACCACCACAGGCAGTTTTGGAAATGCAGAAATAAAATACTGACCTCAGGGGACCTCAGGTTGAGCTTCAGTGCCGGGCGTTTTGATGTCCAGCTGTGTGCAGCAGGGAAACTTCTTTTCATCCCAGAAGCCTGGCTGGTTTAAGCCTGTGTTGCATAGTTGGGGTGTGTGGGCAGAGGACATCCTATTTGCTCTGCACCGCACAAGCTTCACGTGGTCTCTCAAAGGGCCTCTCTGGCTTAGGAAAGCTGGGCGGGCAGGAAGGTGAAGGGCAGGACGGTCATGTGGCTACCGGATGCCCGGGCGATGGATGCCTCGGGCACCTTTCTGCAGCTGACACCTTCCAAGTAGGAGGGTAGAAGCGGCGCGTGAATGCAGTGGGAAGGTCAGTGGGGTTTGCTAAAGTCGAACTTTCCACTTTCTCAAAAACTTACGGGTAAGAGAGCTGGGTGCTGGAGTGGAAAAAGGGTTTCACCAGCCACCTAGGTGTGAGGGTAGCTGGTGCGTGTCCTGGGGTGGTACGTGGGCTTTGCATGTGAGCCGCTGAGGATGGCAGGCTTAGCTGGAGAATGAATATTTGTATAAACAATTTTTTTAAAACTTTCTTAGGAAAGTAAAGGTACTCTTTTAAAAAAATTTCCATCTTCATGTTCTTGGATCTGCAGTCTTTGCCCATATGGCTACGCACCTTTTCTAGCCTTTGTACTGTCTTTCCATCCTGTAGGAAGGCATAGTCATCTTACTAGTCTTCAGTTTGTTTCTCATTCCGTGCCTGTTTTTCCATCTCAGAAGATGGATACGGAACAAAATTATACTGTCTGGTCTAAATCATAGCTACTGAATCCAATGATCGCCTTTCTTTTTTTTGCCTGTAGCTCTACCACTGGTTTTAAGTATAAAAGAGAGCAGCAGAATGCCGTTCTCAGCAGCTGCGGATGCTCTCTGGGGAAGGATACCTACGCATTAGCGCTAATTTAGGCACCAGTACGACCTTCCTGTTGCTGGCATTTCAGTGGTTTTTGTTTGCGGGTAGGAGGGGAAGGAGACGAGCCCAAACCAGCCGGTGTGGGAAGTGCCACTGTACGGAGCGATGGATGCTCCTGGGGTGTCTTTAAAGGGAAGAGAGCACATGAAGCCTGCAGCGGAGCTGAGGGGCTGAGTAGGTGGTGCAGGGGCAGAGAGGGGTAGAACAGAAGACCAGAATTGATGTAATGAAATCTCCAGGGGGAATTAAAACCCTGAAAGGAGGGGCTTAGAGTGGGGAGGGGAAGCAAGCTTTGTTTTCATGAGAACCTGTACTTACATACTTGGGATTTTTTCTTTCAGTAATAGATTTTTCATGAGAAACTTACACCATTGCTACTCCAGGTTTAAAGAGCCAGGCTTTGCCTAATTGCACAGCTGAGTGTTTAATTCCTTGTGTGTTTAAAGAGGCAGAGCCACCTGATGTGGGCAGAGGTGGAGGCACGACAGACACTGGTGATTCCTACGCTCGTACGAGAATGGGGAAAGGCTACAGCTAAGTGCAGAGCGAAACAACTTTGTGTTAGGATTTATACCAGAATAATTATTCTATTTAAAACTTGTATCCTGAGACAAATATATGCGAACTGGCAGCTGAAGGGCAGGAAGGGAGCAGGAAGAGGGGATAAATGTCTGGGAGTTACAGAGAGGGAAGGTAACAGGAGGAGGCTGGGTGAAGAAAAGGCTGAGGGACTTAGATCCATTATTGTGCACTTTTCCTGTCTTACGATTAACAAATTGGGCACTCCTGAGGTGATGAGAATGTACTGCTAGTATTATTTTCTTCTTTATTAATTTATGTGCAGTTTTTTTCACTTCTAGCTCTCTTAAAGGCAGGGTAAAAGATACTGCGAGCAAGGAGTAAAGCAGCACCTTCAGTGGAAAAACCGTTGTGCTTGGGTGTGGTTTTTCTTTTTTTTTTTTTGAGTTAACGATATATAATTTTAGAGCAGAATAGCCAATAATAAAGGAAGCAGTGTTTGCAATTCATTGAGCTTTGTGCTGCACCCGCTATACTTAGCAGTGCCCTTTACTCCGAGTTACCCTTCAGCCATGTTTGGCAGCAGGGTGATAGCAGAAGCTTCGGTGAATTAGGTGAACGTAGTAGTCATCCCACAAGAACAGCATCACCTCTTCTGCAGTGAAGGGACATGTTACGCATCTTTATAAAACCTCGTGCAATGGGGTCCTGATCCTGGGACTAACACTTACCTATAAGGAGTAAATTGCAAAAGATGTGTAAGAAACGTTATCCAGTCACTGCCTCATGTCGTGCAACGTTGTGGATGAGAAGGCTCTCGCAATTCGATATGCTACTCGTGATTTAGAAAAGGCACTGGTGGGAATGAACTGAAAACCTGCTCTGATGGGGAAGACGTAGGAGGCTGAAGGAAGTGGACCAGCTTTGATGCAATCTGTTGAATGCTCCAAACTAGAAAAGGGATGAGGTAACATACAGCTCTTGGAAGCATTTTTGAACTACCAGTTTCACCTGGCTGTCCTGTTTCTTCCTTGGCCTGTAGATACGGACACCTACAATAAACAGCCTGTGAGACCAGACACTTGCAACAAAGGGGAGTAAAAAATACTAGGTATTTTCACCAGATATTCTGCAATGGTTAAATAATTGTGAGAAAATAAAAATGCCTAAGTTGGAAGCAAGTTTAAACTAATGGTTTGTTTAACCGCCAGCACCATGGAACAAAAACCGCTACTGGATCTTAGTCCAGAGGACCACGGTCTGTATTTTCAGAGCCAAGCTGCTCTCCTCCTCCATCTAGTGTTGGGTGGCCTCCTTAAAGGTAAGGGCTCGACCTAGTTTAAGTAAACTCGGTACTTAACAGGGGCCTGATCTGGTGCCACTGGACCTCAGGTTCACAACAGGACACTTCCATCCTTACATTCCCAGAAGGTCCTCTGCCAAAGTCCGCAGCAGTTGACTTGAAATCACTTCATGTTAACTAAGATTCATAAATGGCACAAGTCTTCCTATAGAAAATTGGTCCCAGATTGGCAACTGA
>NW_009635740.1:0-2354 GCF_000690535.1 Cariama cristata | reverse complement strand
AGGGAAAGGTGATATTCAAACAGAATTGTAATAAATTTATTTTGTCATCACTTTTATGTTGAGTAACATGACAGGCATCTATCTCCTCTTTTATTAGCAGCAGGTTTTAAAGTCAGTGCCAAAAATCAGTGCTGGTAAAGCAGGGTCTGTGTGATGAGAGATCATGTAGGAAGAAATGAAATTTCTGAATGTGTGTTAGCCTGACTGCAAAGATATGTGAAGTTCTCTCACACGGTTATCTGAGTTACTTTGTTTAAAGTAGTAAAATTTGCTCTGTTTAAAGTAGTAGAAATTTGCTCTACTTCTCATCATGCAAATGAGTGAAGTGCATAGCTAATGGCAGCGAGGCTCTTACGGGGCTGCTTCAGTCCTGCCTGGTGCCTGGATCTGTGAGTCCTAACCCAGGAATCCCACAGCCGGGCAGCGGGAACGCAGCGCTGCCGAGCACCAACACCTCCGTGGGTGCAGCTTCAGAGAAGGTCCTTGCGAGGGCTCTGTCCCTTGAGATGGGCACCGGGGATGTTCAGCGGATCCCAAGGTGGGTGCCTTGTCCTCTGCTTTTCTTTCCAACCTCTGGATTTGTCCCTTCCTCAGCCTTCCTTTGTGGGCTCTCATGTTGTGCTGCTGAGAATGATAAACTTCAAGTCAAACACACTTTTTTTTAAAAAAAAAAAAAGTCATCTCTTCCAAAAGAAAAAGTGCAAATTGAAAGTACAATCAACATCTTTTTGACAATACAGCAGAATATTAAATTTACAGATATAAAATGAAAACTGAATACTTAGTCTTATTTAGAATTTTACAGAAAATTAATCAGATAAAGTGCAAATAAAAAACCAGACATAACTTTTTTTTTTGAGAAGCTTTCACGGTATGTTTGCAAACACAACTGATTTTGAAAGGCAAAATATTTACAGTTTGGCAGTCTGTGAGTTGATGTTAGAAGGTTCTTGAGTTGCAAGAACCAGCGCTGGTTTCTCATCTCTCAAGTTCTGCTTCCAGGATTTCTCCCCATGTGTCGACGTCCATTGGATACATGCTTTTCTCTGGCAAGCTGTTTTGCGAAGGAATGTTGCTGTATTTCCCGCTCAGCCATTCTTGCTTCACTTTGCTCTTCCAGTAGTTTCTCAGTAATGTGATCTGATGGAAAAACAGACAGCTCAAACCTTGGCAATGAACTGATTTAAGTTGCATTCAATACAAGTTAAGTTTTTCATTGGAAGAGTAATGCTAGAAAAAGGATTTGGAACATGTCTTTGGATATCTAGACACTCAGCCCAGGAAGGTGCACTGCTGCCAAGCAGCAGACCTCGGTCTACTCCCAGATTTTCTGTTCTAAGCTGGGTGGAAAATCGCTTCCTGCCTCAATTCTTTGAGGGTCAAGATGAAAACCCGAAGTCAGGAATTCATCTTCCTCCTTACTCCTTAAGAGAGGTGCCTTTCACTTTCTCTTCCTATTTAGGTTATTTGTGACCTTTAACTCTTGTTTGGGCTCTTAATGCAGCCTGGCTGGATTCTTCTGTTCATCCAACCTTTTAGTAGAAGAAAATGCTAACTTGATGTGGGTTTGCTTCCACTTCAAATCCCCTCTCCCAAATACAGATAAAATAGAGAATCGGTGCAGGGAGCTCTGGAAGTTCCCGTGCAAGAGTAACAAGATCTGTACATTCGATAGGCAACCACTACCTGCTCAAGGCTTTGCCTCATACTGAAGCAACTCTACTGAAATGTGAGGGTCCAGAACTGTTGGGTTTGGGTTTTTTTTGCCGCTACTTCTTTTTTTTCACCCTCCACTGCCCCCCTGCTCTCAAACACGCCAACTAAACCGAGGTGGGGATCACCCTCTAGCTAGTCCAGAGTATTAAGTGTGAAACCACTCCTTTCCTGATCCACCTCGGCTTGCAGGCTGGATTCGATAGATCTTCCAGCACGTTCAGCTCCTAACTCCTCACAGCAGCCATGACTGGGCATGCGTGGGGAGAGTTTCACAACAGCTTCTCAGAGCTCCTGCTTTTTTCCTCTTTTCTACCCCCTTTTTAATTTTTTTCCTCCTGGACACGTTGCCCAAAGCGTATTGAGGCAGAGCTACCCAGGATGAATTTCTGGCAAGTCATTCCTCACCAGCAGAACTATTCCCACAAAATACAACCAGAGAGCGCACAGGGCCCAGCCGGGGGGGGTACATTGTCTTCTCCCCCCCCCCCCCAAGCCCTGTCTACGGGGATGGAGGCCTTCTTCCCTGCTAGGGCTGTGCAGAGTCTGATGTGATGAAGCTCAGTGTTGAGGCTGTGCGGGGCAGGGCGAGGACTAAGCGGGGTGAGCTGGGCCGGCCAGACGTGGTGGTGAGGAAGCAG
>NW_009635739.1:8941-36824 GCF_000690535.1 Cariama cristata | reverse complement strand
TGCCGCAGGCAGCCAGCGGTGCCGGCCCCAAGCCCACGCCGTCCCTGGCTGCCAGGGGCCCGCCAGGTCCCAGGCAGTCACTCAGACACGAAAGGAGGCCATTAGCTCTCCCTTGAGATTTTTTGACTGAAGCTGAACCAGACTGGCATGCCTTTCTGAAGGACAGCCAAGCTCTTCCTGTCAAGCTATAACCGGTCATTTTCTTCTTCAGGAACAAGTATGTATTTGGTGCTAGTAACAGCCACCCAGATAACATTACAGAAATATGCACACATCCGCTCTGGTGTATCTGTAGGATTCCTACATCTTAATGTTACCATAAATTAATACTGAGGTTTTTTTACTCCAAGCGTTATACTTTCCTAGCCTGTGTACTTTGTGAAGACTGACTACATCCCATCAAATGAAAATTAATGCACATTTTGACAGGATAAAGATATTACAACTCAACATTTGCAAACGTTACCTGATGCGTAACTTTTGTATGGCTTAACATGTTATTAACAGTATTTTAAACCTTATGTTCTTTTTTAATTTAATGCTCATGTCTGAAAATAGCCCCTTTCAAATTCAGTTGCAGTAATGTCTTTACAAGCAAACTTTAAACTTAATTTGCTGCACATACAATTACCCAAATAAGTTGCATAGTTTAAACAAGTTCAGTTGTGCTTTGTAGCAGAACTCACAGTAATTACTCATCTCTTAAAAACACGATTTTTGGATATGAAGTTGACAATACAGTTAAGCATTTTTGTGACGTCTAGACATCAACAATATGAGTTTTTGTCACTCTTCCACTGACTTCTGCTGTTCATAATACCTCACCCTTACATTGATATTACATCAGAGCATGGACATTTAATGGACACATCTGAAATAATTACAAACACAATTTTTAAAACTCCATTGTCGGGAGGGGAGAAATAAGAACTTGGGTTGGTTTGAGGTATCCAGCCCTCAGGAACGTACTATGGTTGTTTGCATTAAGCTTTGTTGGTTTTATCACATGTTACATTTAGATTAAAAATAGAAGGCACAGGTGTTTTACAAGGCGCCGTCATTAAGTCAACCAACAAAACTAAATATTACATTACCAAGCCAGGGGTCTATATCTCAGCAGTGACTTCTTCCAACGCGTTTTCATTTGAGGAATTTATTGCTTCTGAAAAAGGGCCGGGGTATGTCTGTGCTACGCAGTTCATTCCTTGTGCCACACTGATGTCTCCTCGGGAACTGAAGGTAGGGCAGGATCTAGTCCGTGCATAGTTTTGTTGGGGTCCTGCCTGGCCAACCATCTCACTCACAGTGTTCACCGGCGAAGCCCTCCATCTCTGTCTCTGCAGTTGCTCTTCTTTACACTTAATGGAATACCAGGCCAGGAAAATAAAAAAGAATCCCACGAACTTGAGAGCAGCTGCCAAGCCAAAGTAGACAAAACGAAATGAGGTGACATCGTATTCCCAACAAGATCCTTGTACGCCACAATCCTGTTGCCAAAGCATGCACGTGGTGTCAATAACAGCCCCAAAATAAATTGGAGTGGGAATGTAAGCTGAAATAAAAATATCAACAGAAATAATACGTGTTAGTATATAGCGGAAATCTTCTAAAGAAACTATATTCCTTAGCTAAATAGTGCAGGTCGAGAATTTTTGAGATTTCTGCAGTTCTGTTCTCACATGAAATGTAAAACACGGAAAACTGGTCAGCTTCCCACCAACACTACTTATCCCACACATGAAATGTACCACAAACGGGAAAGAATTCAAGCAAAGAAGACAATGCAGCAGCACCTTACAACAGATACTGCTTCAATCTGCTATCTCCAGACAGTTCTTCTTGAACTACATGTCCCACAAAGAAAAGCCAATGTTGCTCTCAGGAAATAAAATACAAGAGAGGAACAAAGTATGACGTTATCTCCAGAGCTGAGCATCCATTGCCGTCCATAGAAGTCAGTAACAAAAAAAAAAAGAAAATAAATATATTCTCAACTACATTTTCAGAAGCTATTAATTTTAGGTTCATAATACAATTAGTCAGGCAATTAATTGCAGACTTATGGAATTTTACTACTTTTATGGTACATTTAATCTGGACATGGTGAGTCTTATGGAAATGCTGAATAAATGTAAGACTTACCAAGAGTTCGCAACAAAACAAACTGCATTCCTAGTGCAAAGGGGCGCTCCCCATCTTCCACAGACCTAGCAGACAACAAGAAAACTCCTCTGAAGAAATAGTCATACCAGATAATCATTGTGGCGTGTTCTGGTTCTACCTCCTGGCTTTTTTCTGAGCTATAAAAAATCTCTGTCTAAATTTCTTCCATTTAGCTTCTAACATTGTTAACTCATTGCTGGGAAAAAATATATCCAGCCCCTCCTGTCCCTGTTTAATCAAAATCTCAATCACACCTTTGAATCTTTCTTTACCTGTGTAAGGTCTGAAGAATTTGATCCAAACCCATTAAGGAAATTTAGAGAACCCACTCAAAATGTTTACGGCTTCTCAGGACAGTTTCCTATTGTTTCATATGATGTCTTGCTTTATTTTCTTAATCTTTTTCAGATAAATTAAAATTAATGGAGAATTAAGTTGCTGAACTTCTGAAGTTCTGGATTTAACAGATCTCTGTGTAGTGTAAGCACTTCAGAGCTACTTTAGGAAAAATATCAGTAGAAACATCCAAACAGTCTCTTTAAACACTGTTCCTTTTCAATACAAGTAATACAAAATTTCTTCCATTGGTTTCAAAGGAAAAATGTCAAGCTTTCAAAAGACTAAATACAAAGTACTGGTATTCCACAATACAACTACAATTTTAGTGAGCCACAGATTTTCTTCTGATTTAAAAAATAGTTTTAAATCTTAACTTAAAGGTCTGAAATTAAGATAGGCAGCTTCTAATGATGTTGAAATATAAGATAAAAACACACAAAATACTGCAGTCAAAAGGATGTAGCTGCAAAATCAAGGTTTGGAAGTCAAGCACTCAGAAATTGAGAAACTGGAGAACCAACTTGGGACACAAACCTTGGACCGATGCGCTGTGCGCAATAGGTGGTTTGGGACAGCGGGTGTCACTGCTCATGGGTGTGGGCCATCCCTTTTTTTTACTGAACATTACAAAATCCTGTGGAGATGTCCCTTACGCACCTCACTATTGTGAGGTCCACTGCAATATTAATGTTCACTGATTGTAGTTTACCTTTGCGCAATTGCAGTGCAATGACAATGGTTTTTTATTATTATTATTATTACTATTATTGTACAGGTGGAAAACGTGGAGATAGAAAGAATAAAGTCAGAAGTCTCTGAATTCTAACACCGCTGTGCACACAGTAGTTGAGCTAAGGCTGCATGAGCAACTGGAAGTCTGGTGTGCCCTTGGCTTCACAGTCCTAACAGTGATCCTTGCACCCATTTTGTAGATTTTTTGAAAAGTAAACTGGAAGACAAATTCCAGCACATGACACAGCACAGTCCTCCACATGTCAGCAGCAGGCTCCTTCATAAACCCCAGCCACTTGAGCTGAGAAAATGACAGCAAGAGAGTGCTTGTCCTTGCTGGGGATGAGGCAGGGATGCCTGCCAGGGGGTTTCAGAGCTGTGCTCATGGCTGAGCGTAAGGACAGCAAAGCCAAGTCCTGATCTGCCTCATGTTTTCTAAGGTTCCATGACCTATTACAAAGATTTGCCATTATTATTTTTATAGGGGAGTGATTGTGAGCAGCAGCAGAACATCTGTAGTCTCAGAGTATAAGAGTGAAGACAGAAAGAGAACACTACGAACAGAAAATCCCACTTGGTTGGGAGGACCATTCTCGCATGAAGAAAAGGCCCAAGACTGGTTTAAAAAAGCTCAATTTGGAGAGACATTTTACATAAAACCAGGTCAAAAGACACCTCTATGTTAGCAATTACCGCAGCTCTAGAGAAGCTGATTTATACAACTAAGCAGCCCGTGCTGAGGACCTGACATCTACACCACAAGTATTTCAGGTTTTGTAGGGATTTACTTCAGATCAGCTCTGACCTGGTCCCAGGGACTGAATGCCCATTTGCATCTGGATGATTTTGGGTGCGCTTCTGAAGAGTATCTCAAACCCTGGAACAGGCTTCCTAGAGAGGTGGTCAATGCCTCATGCCTGTCAGTGTTTGGACATCGCCCATAATAACAGTCTTTCATTTTTGATCAGCCCTGAAGTGGTCAGACAGTTGGATTAGACAATCACTGTATGTCCCTTCCAACTGAACTATTCTATTCGATTCGATTCGATTCTATTCGATTCGATTCGATTCGACTCGATTCGACTTTTTCTGTCTTCCAGGTCACCTCTGTCCAAAAGGGACTTACTTCTTCAACTCTGAGAGCTCTTCAGCTTCAGATTCCAAACCCAATCGACACCTTTAAACCATTCTCTTTGTCATTCTGTTACCAGCAGAACCAATACCTACGGGTGTGTTTTGTAAATCCTAGTAAATAATTACCTCATTTTCTTCCAATTCTTCCTCCTCCTCTTTTAACAACAGCAAAATATATTGTATAAAGACGAATTTATTTTAGCAGTAGACCATATTATGTTTTTTTCAGCTCACTGTTCTTTAAAAATCAGACTGAAGTTCACTTACAGAAGCTGTATTTTAAATAGACAAAGATGTTACAAGGAGCAATAATGCTTTTCAGACCAGATGGCAGAGATAGGAAAAGCCAATCCAAAAACCTGAACACTTTTTTTCAAATGGACAAACAAATGACATTACCTTTCCCTATAAAGACTGTGGTGTTTTCTGTCCTTAAATGACCACAGTGACAACACCACTGCTACAGTACAGGTTCAAAATTCTTGTGTAGAAAAAAAGGGAATATTTAAAAACAGGCATGTGGCAGGAATGAACAATTTTAAGAAAGAGAAAAGGGTAATTTTAAATACTTTTTTCGTTCGCATTTGAAAATCTAAACCATCGCTCTAAGAAGGTTGAAAATTTCTTCAGGAGTAATAATTTTCTTACATTATGCTTTTACTTGTTCTCTCTTTATAGTGTCTGGAAATCACTAGGCACTTCATGTTTCCTAAAGTGGATTATCATGTTACATATTCTAAATACAAGCAAGCTCTACCCTATCCATGTCAGCCCTATTCTATTCACTTTTTAAGGATACATAAGCTTGAAGGAGTTTGGCTGCATTGCCCCAGCCTCTTCTGACACAGGCACTGGTAATAGCGGACACAGCAAAAAAGACTTAAAACACCTGAGTTCTCACCTGAGTGTCACTATGATTGCTGACGGCTGGGCACACGCTGTTATAAGGGTAACAATGAAGAGAAATATCAGGAACGGGATAAGCGTGTTGCAGGTTCGATCACACTTCCCAGAAACAGCGTAGCCGTTCTCATTCAGGTAGGTTTTGACAATAACCAGCCGGAGCTGGCTGCGCTGGCCCACCGTCGGCGGAGTGATCACCTGGCGACTCTGGACACAGGCACATTCTGTGTAATTTCTTACCTAGGGAGAGCAAAAAAAACCACATTTCCACGTGAAAAACCTATGCAAGAAAGACATTGCGCAGAGATGTGGTACGACAGTCCCATGGTACTTCTCAATCAGGAATCTTCTGCCTTTAGCATCATTACTCCAAGTACAAGCAAAGTTACTGCTCCAAGTATTTTGAAAACTGGCCAGGACTCTCCATGATGAGATTGCCTTTCCATTGCTTTATTTAGGCTGAGTTTAAAAAAAATTCTGAAATATTTTTTTGAAAATTCTGCCTAAACAACAGGGAGGCTGGAGAAAAAGATTGTTTCTATCGTATTACAAAAACTATGAGGAAATACTTTTCAAGCAGCACTGACAACGCCGTATCCTGGAATTTGGCAGGCTGTTGACTTTCATTTTCAGGAGGTTTCTGCCATCTCAATGGAGGTCTACCTAGATTTGGCTAAAGAGCAACAAGCTGCACTTCATGCTTGGAGCCCAGGATCTTCCAGCTGAATGTGGGTGTGGATGTGGACAGGATGCAGACAGGAGCAAAACCAGAGAATAAGGGGAAAGCAGAGACTTAAACAGTGAGACTGGAGGACATCAGGGATTCCTGAATGGACAAAGAGGCTGAAATTAGGATGAAGAGACTGAATAAAGAAGTGGCATTACATAGGCACAGGGCATTATGATTTGAGCAAGGTGAGGAAGAGCTAGATCAGAAATAGACTCCTTTCCTACTTATTCTACTGCTGTTTTCAACTAATCTAATGGCAAAGGGGTGTGCAGTAGATCAGATTACTGCGGTGCGAGAGCAGAAACAGGTCAGGACCCATGTGATGCTACAGGAAGGAGTTCTTGGTTTCAATGTTTGCGTTCATAAAACCTAGGACCACACATGCACAGAAGCTACATTACAAGACCATCTTAAGGTTGTAAATTTAAGCACTTGGACATCAGGAAATATCCGAATCATGGCTGCTTGTCAACTTTAATGTATACCTTTATATGTATTTGTGCTATGACATAGCCTCACATTTTTTTCCCATGGGATTTAGCTGAACACCTTAACAATATATCAGTTTATCCAGTACTTTACCTCCCATTTTCAAAACATGGCTCCAGGCATTTTCTTCCTCACACTAACCATATTCCACTACAAAGACAGAATGACTCCTATTTCATACGGATTTTTCTATCACACTCACCATTAACTGTTTCAAAAAGGAGTAATTCATCTTCAGAACAGTTATGAGATGAGGCACTGATGCTGTTATCTCTATTTTGTAGCTAAGTAACTGAAACTGATCACGAGTTTCACAAATGTGGGTAACTAATTTGAGACAACTGGGATCCTTTTTTCCAGAACATTTTCCATTATATACAACTTAATATATTCTAAAAGTAACTTCTCATGCCTTCAGATACAGATTTAGGCGCTGAGTGCTTCTACAAATAGCACTTCTGGTTATTGCTCATGTCCATCATCCAGAATAAGAAGAATGCAAGATTAATGACCAACTGGGAGAACTTTTGTATAAGTGACTTGCCCAAATTCGCTTAGGAACAAAGGCAATGACAGAATCCAGTTTCCCAAGGCAGCACTCCTCTCTCTAATACCACATGAGTATCTGCTTTCTTCCTACAGTCCCTCACCTTAATCTCCTTATGGCTTCCAAATACAAATTCCAAACAGGTAGAAAATAGTCGTCTTTACTACGCAATCTTGGTTCATTACCAGAGAAACCAAGTCTGTGTGCTAAACGAGACAGACATGACACAACAGAAATGCTAGAGTATAGGAATATATATATAAAACAGGTAGGAACTGTACAATGGCATCCTTTTCTCCAACTTTCAATTTTTAAATGGTTAATTTTGAAAACACTCGATGTTATAAACTTAAATCTGACTGTTATAGGTTAGCAACATTTTGTCTGTTACGCAGTGGCACAAGCCTTCATCTGTTGTTTCTAAAAGCACCCTACATAAAGTGTTATTTAATGAAGAAATGTATTTTCCTACCAATGTCAGCCCTATTCTGTTCACCATTAGCTACTGAGTTAAAACTTCAGGCCATGAAGGATCTTTTCTTAAATTTTAAGAGGAAATAGTATGTTTCAAAATCTGTAGTGAAGAGCACATACTCCCAAAGTACCTCCCTACTAAATGATAGTGCCAGTTTGATATCAGGTGAAATGTAGCAAAGATCAAACCTATGTCTCAATCCAGCAAAGCACAAATAAGATTTATATAGATGCTGAAAGTTAACCACAGGCTCACATCACAGGCTTTTCCAATTGGATCAAAGCAATTTTCTACAAAAAAACAGCCAGATAGTCTAAAAAAAATAACTGTAAAGGAAACTAATCTGTTCTTAGTGGCATCTATGTATGAACCTGCATTTTCAGACCATTATCCAGTCAACCTGAGAAAGCACAGCGCCCGACCTAACATCCTCCTGCTCCACAGGCTGGCTCAGGACTGCAAATCAGGAGACTGATGCATTATAAATAAGTTTTCTGGAAAGCACAATCAAGTCCTGAGAAAATCGATGTTTATATTACTTCCTGTCTTTCTTAATTATCCTTTTTTAAAGGACAGTTCTGTAACAGAAGAATTTAAGAGTTCATTTTTTGTACGAAACGAGCACGACCTTAATGCTCTGTTGATATTTAGGTTACATTCTACTTTTCAACTGTTTTCTTGTGCCCAGTCCTGGAAACTGCCAAATTTCCATGATGTGATTTTACCAGCAGGATGCCCTTCCCCAGTCCAGCATAACTGGAAGACTGGGCTGTAACAGGCAATGTATTTCCAATAAAGAAAGCGGATTATTAACATCCTTTAAGTTCTAGTTATTTGAGTTCAATTACTTCATTTAGCCTGGAATTGGTTTAGGGAACAGCTATGAGAACGGCCAAATGATTTTACAAGAGTAGAATACACGGGCTGTCTTTACGTAGCCACACAAACAAAAGACCTATCAGGTGCAACAGCTACTCATGCAAAATGACGAGGCTGACACAAACACCAATGACTTTAAACAGGCCATAACTAAATTTAAACTGGGGTTTAAAACACTTCCAACTACCCGAAGAGTTAAGTTCTTCCTTCCATTCAGAGAAGGAGCCAAAAAAACCCCCAAACTGCTCTTAAGAGTAACACTGATGGGCTTGTAGAAAGCCAGTAAGACATGGCTCCCTATGTTAGCAGAAAGCTAGATGACACTGACTAAAGGTCCCATCTCTGAGCCTTGCAAAAACAGCAGACACACAGGCCACTGCCATCGGGGACTCTGAAGTCCGCTCTGGAAACACTAGCCCTCCCTACCCCATGGTACTTGGCACTCACTCGGTTGTAGGATTCACTTCGTACAAATGAACTTGTGCCTCAAATTTTTATATAGCTGAAAGGAAGCGGGGTGGGACCATGCGATAGGAGCATTACCAGCCTTTCAAAACATGGAAGGACTCATGCACGAGTCAGCTGCAAAGCAACTTCTCTGAAGCTTCAAGGGGGGGATGCTTGTGCTAGAAACAGAGCAGTCTTTGATCTGCATCAGTCCCGAGGGGCTATTCGTGGGTTGTATGTGGGTGGGTGAGTGAAGCACTTACCCCTGTGCTATGGTTTCCACCACTGATGCAGCCAGCTAGGCAAGGATTAAAATACGTTATTCCATCTGATCCACAGACAGGCTCGTACTCATGAATCTTACATCCACAGTTAACATTACAGCTCCCAGTCAGATTCCTGTGGGCCATGGCAAGCGTGGGACTGAAGAAAGGAAAAAAAACATGCTAGTAGAGCAAGCACAGACATCCTGCTGTTCAGAGGGAGAAAACATCCTATTCATTAACTCTAGAACTGAGTTGATTATCAGAGAACGACTGCATTAACTCTAGGTTATGTACATGATTTAAACAATACAGAACACCCAAGGCATCCCTGTCATTAACTAAAAGCACAATACAAAAATAATACCAAAGTTTAAAACCTGTATCTTATTTGCCTACCTAATAGTTGTAAATTTCTCCTGTTTTTTTTTTTTCTTTAAGAGTTAAGATATCACTATTTTGTACATCTATCCTAAGCTGCAGCAATTTGTTGCTGTTGATTACTAGTGAAGGGCTCAGTGATGGAATGTAAGCATTATGTGAACTAATACACATCCGTTCCCACATACCAACAACTATTCTGAAAACTTAATACTTGTATTATTTATATGTATATGTGAAATCTACAGGAAACTCTCTACATCTGGAGGAGTGCTGTGCTTTTACTAAATGTCTGTAAAAGTACCACTACTCCACTTCCCTGGGCCATTCCCCACAATCTTGCCAAAGCCCAACTTGCTAGGTCCTCCCCCAAAGGGTTTGGCAGAATGCTCAGAAGGAACTAAAAGGAATTTCAAAACTGAAGGACATGCACACACCAAAAAGCAGGCTCTTCACTATCTGTCACTGTTGCTCCAAACAGGTGGTTGAACAGATTTTAACCGCCACAGCAGGGAGCTGCACCAATTCTTCCCTGGCAAGCACCACGCCAGCCTGGGAATGTCCTCACCGTAGGACGAATGTGGAAACGGACCCCAATCAAAGCATGGCATTCATCTGAGCTCAGTGGTTGACGTAACAAGCCTGCATGAAGCACTGCACTGAGACAGTTACAGGTCTCTCCCGATGCACCCTCTTCTCCAGCTAACACCTTCGCATGGTACATCTGGGCCCTGTCTGGAGAGAGCAGGTCATTCGGAAGCAGTTTTGGTTCCCCCAAATGACACTGCCCTGGGTGCTGGGAGTCCTAAAGCAAGACAGGCTCCTAAGACAGAACCGATACCTGATATCCCAAGCTGCCAAGAGGCAGCCAGTACGAACCACTGAGTGCCAGTGGGCAACTCATGGCTGGAATCATGATTTTATAAACATGTAATCCCACTGTGGCTCTACTTTACCAGTTGTACCACTGCAGCTCAATCCAGAAGCAACAAAGGCCTTAGTAAGAGCAGCATCCGTATCTGTAAGATCACAGATTCTTCATCAGAAGATGACAGGGGAAAAAAAAAATCCCACTGATCAAATGGTGCTTTTTGCTACTAGTAGAAAGAAATCAACTCTGGTTACAACCGACTGCTGGCTGTCACCATCATAGGTTTTGACTCAGGCTGACTAAGACACACAGCCACCAAAGTAATCAGTTCTCATCTTAGGTACTATAACACCTCAGCCCTGCCCAAGAAAACCTCTCAGGTCACTTAAAAATGCCTAACTTTGGGCACAAACCCTGGAGGAGACACTCAGCTACTCCCTGTGCTGAAGGAAACCCTAAGGCGACACCGGACTTTTAACGTTCCTGGGTAGGGTAAGGGCTTGGAGTACAAAACAAAGGAGGAAAAGCATTAGCAGGCACAAAGGCAACCTCAATGAAAGAAAAGAATAATAAAAATCCCTACATAACTGTATATACAAATTCTGATTATAGAGAAATAGAGTTAAAATGGCTTAAAGAAAGAGAAAATGGATACTAGTTTGTTTGTTCTCAAATTAAAAACAGACTGGCATAACTGGACCCAGTGTATATAGAGCTAATATCAGAGGATGTAAGGTGTCAGTCTCTGCTACCTAGAAGCTCCTCATTAACGAGGAAGTAGTTAATGATCATATCATATTTTTCTGACAAATAACTGGTCTGAAAAGCCATTTACTTTTAATGGGCATATTTTCTCGAAAACCTCAGACTAGTTTATGAGGAGCTACTCTACTACCTTTGGCCTTTTCAGTTACTGGGATTGCTCAGGTGAGTTCTGTAGCATTGCTTTTTTCCCTTGGTTGGCTAAAGACTAACGGAAAACTTACTTTCGTATGTGTACATTTTCTGTGAAAACCTTTAGAAACACACGAAAATGGCTGTTGAGACCACGGTTGTCTCTTCACCGGTATCCTGTCTCTAACAGTAGCCATAAGAAGATGACTAGGGAAAAGCAAGAACAGGGCAAGTAACATCCCCCAGAAAAGTATTCTCTCAGCTTCTGAGGAGTCTCAACACAAAATGTTTTCTAGGTCTGACGGGTTTTTTAAGTTAATAAACCCCGATTTTTTCCCTGTACTTCTCCCATTTAGATTACATTTTTTGCATCTACAATATCCAACAGCAAGGATTTTTCAACAGTTCACAGCCTGTTACATGAGTTGTTGTTTGTTTTGAATCTGGCTCTTACTAGCTTTATCTGACAGCCCCCATGTCTACTACTTCGCTTGTAAAATCTAAACACAAGAAGACTCCTGAAAAAATAAACTTTCAGGGGTTCCTATGGCCAACATGAAAATATTTGCAAGCTCTAGTGAAATCTTGCAGTTGCGATTAAATAAACCACATCTAATATTAACTAATCTAATCTAATCACATCTAGTATTACCTGAAGGCATTATGCCAGAAGGTACCTGAAAGTATAGGCACTAAGTGTTACTTTTTATCCATGCTATTACTGAACATGCTAGCTCAGGGGTACCAAAAAGAAAATAACTGTCCCGCTTATATATATATACACAGACACACCTTGAAACATAAGTTATTTTCTGCTGTCATTATGCAGCCAAATTATAACACGCATGAACTTCTAAACAGCCCATATTATATTTACACTTATTTTTACCATACTTGCCATGCTCTCTGTCTTGTTTCAGGTTGCTAAATTGATTTAATAAGTGGAAAAGCAAGAGTCTGCAGTGTGGTTTACTGCTGGTTCAGTTTTCTGCATCTCATTTCGAATTTCATCTGTGTTTAAAACACTGCCAGCAACACGAATGCATTAAGGTAATGGAAAAGTTACCTGAATGACCTTATTCATACCAATCTGTTTCCAAGTGATAGGGTTGGCTGAGGCTAGGGACTCTAGCTCTTATTTCCTAAATACCTCTCTGTCTGAAGAAATCACAGTTCCTAAACTCTGCACTCGTGCTCCCTCTTCACCGCATAAGGTGTTTCCAAGCCACTGAAAACTGAAAAGCAGCTGATCGCAACGTTTTCACCTGAAGTTTCTCCTGTTACTTAGGAAAACTCCCAGTATGTTACTTTCTGTCACAGCTCTCTAGGCTTGTAAGTGCTATTTTGTGTCTCAAAGTACCCCAATGCTAGGGACTGCAATATTCAGTGTACGGCAATGCACAAGTTTTTCAGAAGATAGAGGGCCAGTTTCAAACCGCTTACTTTATGGGCTGTAACTTGCAATACCTAAACCTGAAAGTTTTTAGTCCTTCCAGGTGCCGAAGTCAGAAAGGCACGTTCTGTAAGGAATCAAGACGGCTGGCACTTCTGAAGATCTCAAAAAATTCAGAACATGGAAGTGAGAGCCTGACCTCCCTCCAATGACTTTCTGACTGGCACTCTGGCCAGGGAAGGTGAGATGGGAGCCGAGAGTGATGGTAAGACCAGATCAGAATTGAGTCTACAGACAACAATCACAGTCAGACTCGGTCCAGGGATCATGCAGCAAGTCTAACAGAAAGGAGGGACAGGCCCTCACCTCCAGCTTTCTTCACAATAGCTCTTAGCAGTGATGGAGCTGACCCTGGATTCAGCCAGTTGAACTCCCTAACTCAGATGACCAAGCTCCTGGAACTGGGGGGGGGATGCAATCTGCATCCTGACACTGTACAGGAATACCAGTGTCTGCTACAGACAGCTCAGTGAGCTCCTACACACGGAGCAAAAAGCTGTCCCTTTGTGCTGATAGCCTTCTCCAGACACACCACACTTCAGGGGTTTATAACAGATCTCTTCTGAAGGGGAGGAGGAGGAAGCTTCCTCTTCTTCATGAGCTCTGCAGTTGCCTGAGGTGGGAACACTGGGGTTCCAGGTCCTCCTCAACCTGAAGAGGTTCAAACCTACATCTCCATGGTGTTCTTATCAGCAAGCTCCAGAATGGTGTCTTTCCATCCTGCCTGCTGAAGCTGAATATGATCTCCACCCTGTCCATGCCACCCCATCAGTAACTCTTTACTGCCATATCTACAAGCAAAACCTGGAGCAGGGACCAGGACTGAAGCCATTTCTTCCAAGGGGAATCTCCTTTCAGAAGGTTTTAAAGATAGATTCCTCTTTTGCTTACTCTTTTTCTACCTCTGCTTCTCTGTACATTCCTCATTTTTTCTCCTTTCTCTTCCCTTGTATCCACCATCCATTTGTGCAGTGCTTATGGTGGGGACATCAGGAGTTCAGGGTCAGATTCTCTCTGAGTAAATAATAGCTGGACAGTGGCCACACAGAAGGGGAGCAACTTTTGTAGCAACCGATTTCCTGACTTCCTAGCAAAAAGACACTATCGGGCAGCTCTTATCTCCTCCACGATAACTGTTAATAGTGGCCAACGCTAACACAGTGCGGGCATCAGTGGGAAATGCAACACACATACATCCCTTATGGATTTGGACATATGGTTCCCTCCCATCTGTGAGTCACAGCAGCTTGAACACCTGCACATACCTGGCTCCCTAAAACCACACAAAAGTCTATGCTTGGTCACCGGGAGAACTCTGGCCAAAATACAAACAATAGTTTACTTCACTTCAGTAGTCCTTGAGAATACTGTATGATTCTGTGATTCTGTGATACTAATCTCTGAGATTGAAGAGTCCAAAATATGCTTAATCTGGGTTTTGGAAAGAATCCACAGACTTCAAACATGTTCCAAAGTCCTTCTTCAGTCAATGCACTCCTCTACCTTCTCCGCAGTGGTCACAATGGCAGAGATCTAGATTAGCTCAGAAGACAGGGCCACACAGTCTGTCATCTGCATGGTTTTGTGACTCTGCATAGCTAGAGAGCATGGTACCTGAACAAAGGTAGTGCTTTGAGAATGCAGTTTTGGAAATTGTGGGTTTTATTACAGTGGTAACAGAACCCTTTGGTGTCTCATTAGCTTAGTTTGAAAGATTACTTTGAATACTGCACGTGCCACCTTTCACCAGTGTTTCACCGACTGCAAGATGCTGCAGTCCATGGCTACAGTCACTCTGGCTTCAATCCTCAGAGGGACACAGCTTCTGGATCATCTCCCAAGCGTTGGATCTGTCTAGCTCCATGACACAAGGCTGTCCCTCCTTCCTCTTCCTGTCTGATACTTTTAATTGGTAGGCTTTGGAATGGGCTGCCCAGGAGGTGGTGGAGTCACCATCCCTGCGAGTGTTTAAGAAAAGACTGGATGTGGCACTTAGTGCCATGGTCTTGTTGACATGGGGATGTTAGGGCAAAGGTTGGACTCGATGATCCCAGAGGTCTCTTCCAACCTAATCGACTCTGTAATTCTGTGATTCTGCAATCGAGCTGACAGTTTTTTCACAAATGGAAGCAAAAAGTGTCCTCCATTGCATCGTTTATCCAGTGATTAGATATGAAAACCCAGTTCCAATGAATATTGAAGCAATCCATGCAAGGCTGAATGTGATAAAGAGGAGACGTTGCAGGAGCAAAATTTAAAGGTCTTTTCCAGAGACTAGAATATACATATGAAAATCCTCAACTCCAGGAGAAGACTGTGCCCTTTGCCTTCTTACACCTGAGTGGTAAGTGGAGCTGCAGGCACCATCCTACTTCTGCCTGTGGTCCACGTGCAGTTCAGTACAGAAGACCTGAATTTCTGAGAACAAATGCCAGTATGACCCCTGCAGAACCTAAAAAACTAGACAGAGCTAAGTACTGAGCTCTGTTGGGGTATGAGTATTTGCACATGCACCATAAGCAAAAATCTTGCCTTGGGAATTATGCTGGTATGCACAACCTCTTGGCAACCGGCACCGCAGCGTAATATTGAATTAATTGTGCTGCCTTGTTTACCCTGCTCTCAGTATTGCTCAACAACCACTGCTGTTTAAAACTAGCTCAAGTATCTCTGCTCTAAGCAGATCAGTAGATATCCAAGGAATTTTAGCACCTCCTCAGCCAGGCAGGAGCTGAACAGGAATCTGGATTGAGTTTGTGGCTGCATCCTCAAGATCCTGTACACACGCTCACGGACCGTCACGGCTGCAGAGCCCCATGAGGGCTGCTGTCTGCTTGTCTTCACATCTATACTGTGTGGGCAGGACCACTGCAAAGGTAAACAGCTAGTATCAGACTTAGTGCAGGCCAGCTACCCCACGGACCACAAAGGATGTTCTTCTGCTCCCATCTTCTACACCTGACTAGAGCAGAGACTCGACTTGGGAGCCACTCTACACACAGCAACTGTCACCCGTGTCATCTGTCACCTCACCTCCTGTCACTGGTGAATCTAAGCTGTGTGACTACTGCTTAGTGGCTTCCACTTGACTCATTTTTAATGTATTTATACACCCCTATTTGCTTTTGCTGAATATGCTTGTCTTTCCAGCTGGGCACTTTTGCAGCCTATCAAATGTTACTAAGTAGCTCTTAAATATTTATTCACTGTCTACTGATCACACAAACCAGGTTCACAAATTTAGCTCTTGGAGCTACTTTACACTTTATGGTCTAGTTGGATGTTAACCAAAGCCTTTCAGACCATTTTCTTTCTTGTGCCATAAACAACATGGCACAGTTTTAGAAACAAGTTGCAGCTTGAGCAGGAAATCGAATATCCAGGACTGATACTGGTTCTGTCGCCTTCTCAGCTATCAGCTGAAACTTGTCTTATCATATCACGCTGGATTCCAGAAAGCAATACGCAGCAACACGTCATATAGCAACAGGCAGACTTTTCCAGTAATCTCTCAACAGAACCTTTTCTCCCATGGAAAACACCAAATCATCAAAACATTCCTCGGGAACATACCGATTTCAGCAGCACAGTGACAGAAGTTTTTCACACCAACAAGAGAGGCAACATTTTTGGAGTTTCACAGGCTCCTGGGCAGCCTGTTGAGCTGGATGTCCCAGATGCCTGAATACTGGGAGTAAGTAGGGACTCCACAACCTGCCTGGAAGACCCTCGTGCCCACATCCCGGCTGCCAGCAGGGCTGTGCCACCCAGCACACTGACAGGTCCAGGGACAGCCCTGGCTGCCGGGAAAGGCATGGCTCGGGTTCCCTTCTCCAACGTCTCCCACCCCGTGAAATGCATTCTTCTCACCTCTTATCCCTCCATCACCTAAAACCCTTCTCAGCAGCAGACGGGTCGTGTTGCCTCTCAGGCAGAAGAGCCCGCTCCCCGGCTCACTCCGCTGACGTAGCTAACCCGCTTCGGCTGTGTTGCTGAACATGACCATGACACAGAGGTTAGGAAATCAGCTTAAAAATAAAGGTGAATGAAATCAGGCATGCAAGAACTGAGAAGCATGAAACTGGAAACTGAACTGAGACCACTGTGATAATTTACTCAGGGGCATTTTTTTGTTTGCCCAGGAAGAAGCCTTTAGTTTACAGACAAGCAAAGCAAATACACTCAAATTAATAACAAGCTACTGCAAGCTGCAGCTTTCATCACTTCTGTACCTCAGCAAATCACTGTAAGGTTATTTGGGGGATTTTTTGTTGTTGTTCAGAGCAATTGCCTTGCACACAAAGAGATGTTTTTTCTTCATCGTTTCAAGAGGATGTGATACACAAAATCAACTATTAATTCTGTTTCCAAAAGCTCATTATCAGACAATTGTAAAAGGTTGATCCTTTCATCTTTGTTACCTTCACTGGTCACTCATTGTTCGCTCCACTTTCAAGGACGAAAAACTAATGAAGGATGAAGGAATTCAGATGCTGGGACATGAAATCTCTACCAACGCATATCTATGTAATCTCATTTTCATAACATGTGATCTAGCATACAACACATATTGTAACAGATTTATATGAACACTTGTCCAAGGAGGGAATAATTTTTTCTTGAAGGTATGTATTTTTCCAGCAGTAAGCTGAACCAAAGTACTCTACTAATCCCGCCTTCTGAGACTGCGAGGCTGCCTACTCTCCACAAAGGAAAACAGAGCACTGATCCCTGAATTACTGCACAGCACATCACAGATTTACCTGCATGGGTCAGAAAGAGCAGGCTCTTATGGAAATTCCACCGGAGCTAGTTAAGTCTTGCTCATGAGTTGGCCTGTGGGAAAAGCAGTTTAGTTTCAATGCACCCGTGGCTGTAGACACAGGGGATGTCTGAAAAACAGCCGCCCTGCTTGTTTCCGTGGGTGCAGACGCTGTCAACTTGCAGCACTGCTGCACCTGAGCTGCCAAGCACACCCATCATGCGTGAGCATGCTAACAGAAAGCAGCCCCAAATGACAGCATTTCCTGAACTATTCTTTAAATCACAATGACACCGCGCCTTTCATTAATAAGATTCAATTGCAAGTTTGGTAAACCTGTGTGCTGGGACAAAACCCAGAATCCCATCTGAACAAATTGCATTTGTTCATTTCTCAGGAAGACTGTTCTGTGTCTCCACAACACGATGCTGGTAAAGCTAATAAAAAGGAGACCTTTATTAGATGTGACTAACGATAAAAGAGATTCCAGTTCCTAACATTTTTTCTTCTAAATCCTGCTCTCCTCTCCAACTATTACTCTGTGGAAGGCTTGTGGTATAGGAGTAAAGTAAGAAAAGGGAAAGTGTAAGGCGAGATTTATTGCCTGAAGTTTTTAGAGCTGTGACCTGTTATTTCAGATACCCAGGTTTGGACTGAAACCTCACTGTGCTGGCAGTCAATGCACAAATACTGCAAAAAAAGGTGGACCCTCTTTCCATGGGGCTACAATCTAAACTAAATGCAGGTTTTTTAAAAAAAAAAAACAGTGCCTGACTGTATTTTGGTAACCTCTAAACAAAGAATTGGTTTGCACATGGTTTTATTCATACTTATTTAGACCGCTGTAGTAACCTGCAGGATGAAGGAAACATAAAGGAAGGGAGATAACCCCTCACCACATCATTTCTATAATCTTAATATTGGGCTATATGATAAAAAGGATTATCTTAATTTGATAGCAGTATTTTTGGTTTGGTATTGAAGGACATTCTGAATGGCCGAGATCTGCAGTCTCCTTGTTGGTAAGCAGCTGGAATCGCAGCAATGATGCAATTTTTCTGTAGCTGTCAAACAAGGGACCTTCTCACTGTGTTAGCTGGATTCCTTCTTTGTTGTTATTGTTCTGATCCAATTAGTCACTGCTTTCAAGTTAAGGGATCCAACTGGCTGATTGGACTGAAGAGATACAAGAATAACAGAAACCCAAATTGGTGGTACAAGAGGAAGAATAGAATATTTTTTTCTCATGTGAAGTGCCTCAGTAAGTCAATTGCATGCTTTAATTAAACCTTAATTGCACCAAAACAACAGAAAGCAATCAAAAAGGGTCTGTTTTGATTCATTACATACCAGGAATGTGAGAAATGGAACTGAACTAATCCAGGAATCTGCCACTATGAGTAAGCTCCCCATGGAGCTTGTTTTAGTTGCCTTATACCACAAAACATGGAAGAGACAGGTCTACAAACAACCAAAGCAGCTGATCTCTGCTATTTCCCCTTTATTCAGTACTAGTGAGGCCACACCTGGAGTACTGGGTCCAGTTCTGGGCTCCCCAGTAGAAGAGAGACATGGGCATACTGGAGATTATCCAGCAAAGGGCAACTAAGGTGATGAAGGGATGGGAGCATCTCTCCTCTGAGGAAAGGCTGAGAGAGCTGAGACTGTTCAGCCTGGAGCAGAGACGGCTCAGAGACATCTCATCAATGTCTGTAAATACCTGAAGGGTGGGTACAAAGAGGACAGACCCAGGCTCTTTCCAGTGACGCCCAGAGCCAGGACCAGAGGCCATGGGCACACACTGAAACACGGGAGGCTCCCTCTGAACATCAGGGAACACTTTGTCACTGCGAGGGTGATCAAGCACTGGCACAGGTTGCCCAGGGAGGCTGTGGAGTTTCCCTCCCTGGAGATATTCAAAAGCTGGAGATAATTCCCTGATTCAGAACTTCCCACTCGAACGCTGGTTATGGTGCAACAGAAGGGATCCATATCATGGTTTGACATAAGACTCCTTAAACTGTGTTCAAATATCAAACAGGCCTTCAGAGACAAGGCTGGGGCATGGAAGAACAGGCTCTAAAATGCTGAGATGTATAATACAGTGGTGCCCTTGACCTTCCTGATAACAGAACTGCTGATGACACACCAATAATGGCAAAACTGCTTATGCTCAACATAAAACAGCAGAAAATCCTTGCAAATGTATTCTAATCTGTGCATGCCTCCAGGTCCCATCCACTTCCTCACAGCTGGTACAGTTAGAAAAACACTGAGTTATGAAACGTACTGAATTATGAAATATCATTGCCTACTTTGCTGAGTACTGGTATGCACATACTTCTATGTTAACTAAAACCCAGCTTATCCTTCTCCTTTGTGCTGGTTTATGGCTCAGTTCATCAAAAAAAAAAAAACTACTTTTCAAATGTAAAAGAGAAGAACAGTAGAACTGAACATGTTTGTCCAGAGAAGATTCTCCTGTGGGGTATGTCTGCATTGCCCAGTGCAGCTGAGATCCCTGGGCTGCTGCCAGCACAGGTAGCTCAGACATCAGACCCAGCATAGCCATGTTCAGGTAGAGCATCATGCAAGATATTTACTATGAAACAAGCAACTGTACTGCTACTCCTACCCAATCTAGCCTGTTGGACTGGCTTTGATGTCCACATGCTGCACTGCACTGGAACTAGAGAATGAAGGATGTGTTTTATTAAACCTCAAAATGAAAGCATGCTCTTTTTTTTACATGAACAATAACATTCTTTGATGTCTGAGTTAAAGAGTTGCCTACCAAGTAAATGATTTGAAGTTAGCAAATGATTGATGATAAGGATTAAGAGAATGTTTATCATGTCAGATATTCAAAATTAATTTATGTGCAGTGCTGCTTCTTTATTATAATTTTGATAATAAATTTGGATTTGATCTCTGCATTAAAAAAAATCATATAGGGCTGGGGCGGCAAACCCCTGAACCATGCTTTATAACATGCTGGTAATTCTCAATCTCTGATGACACTACAGTCTAAGCATACTGATTTTTACACTAATTTCAAAGAGTTAATATACCTCAACACTTTCGAGAATTTTGCCATTACCATCGCTCACCTCTTTCCTCAATAAGAACAATTAGATTAAGGTGGTAGAGAGGTAACACTACTGCAGACTTTCAGAACAGCTGTGATCAGATGCCTATTTCAATTCATGCTATGTATTTACTGCAAATGTTACTGCTTACTGCAAAAAAAAAAAATTAGATACTCTTACAATTCCAGTATGAAGGGTATGTGTTACACAGCAATAGTTTGCATTGTCTTCAATTTAGAAATATATTTTAATTAAATAGTACTTTTTCACAAATGGAAAACTAGAGCCTTCTTGTTAGCCAGGCAGGGACACTGACTTGCCACACACCTCAATTAATTGCTATCTTAAATTTATGGTTTAATTCCTAATAATTTTCATTTCTTCATCTACACCCACAGGCTGTCACAAACATCAATAGAAGGTGAACAATCAAAGCATTCCACCCCCTTCCCATCCCCATTCTCTCCTTCAGCCTACTACGCTCAGAGGAGGATATATCACCATGCTACTCCCCTCTACAGTCAGCTCCTCAGCACCAAGCTTTAACTCTAGGCATTAAGAATACTAAGGAGTAAACCAGCTTTCCATCAGCTCATGACTTTCAGTTGCTGGTTTTCCTTGCTCTAAGATTAGAATTTGACAGCAATGAAGTAACACCGAGCAACACATAACGCAAAATATTCTCTGTGTAAACAGTGCCTATTTTCTTCCTCCCTTGCTTGCCATTTTTCCTCTTTGTTTTTCACCTGGCTTGCTCACTGCCCCACTGTAGTTCTTTTTTTCCCCATTTGATTATTGCTTTTCTTGCTCCGCACTTATTCTACGCTCTCTTCCAAACCTCAAAATGTTAAAGAGTCCAGGGCTGAGCCTTAAATACATTAAAATGGATCTGATACCCAGCACCTGGCCATAAATAAAAGGCAGATTTTTGTCTCATATGTAAAAGCAAAGGGAAAAACATTGCTTCAGATAAGTTCACGCTCTTCAAATGCTAACTCTGTTCTTGTGTTTAAGCTACATGAAGAAGGCAATTTTGGGAAAAAGCTAATGTACGAAAAAAGAAAGAAAATAAAAGTTCTCACAACTTTTACGACACTGTTTTCCTTCCAGATACTGATTTTTCTAGAATGCCCTTCCACGCATTTCTTAATGTCACAGCCTAAATCCCTCATTCCCAGTACCTTCCTACATCCACACCTTCTTTTTTATGACAGTCGTCTTCATTCTCAATATATCTTTAATGGTTATGACCTAGTCATTGTCTTGATGATGATCCAGAAAGTGCTGGAGGGCATTCAAACAACTAGTAAGGGGTTCAGAAGCAGCGCACACCACTAATGGCAACAGGACATGCCCAAGGGATTCCTCTCAAACAGGGACTGTAGGCCTAGGTTACTATTAAAGTGATAATAAACAAACCTATTCAGAAATAATCTTTATAATCCCCCTCACACTTTTCATGAGCAGAAAAGAAAGTATTTTGAAATGCCAACTAAACTCTGAGCAATCTACAGAGGATACTATTCTTATTTTCCTGTAAAATTCACATTCACTTAAGTCCATTCTAATGCATTTTCCCATCCCTCAAAAAGGTGACTTACTACATAAGCTTCTTTATAAACTAGATGTAAAACTGAAGGGCCACATAGTAACAGAGTGTCTTTATATCACAATACTCACCAAATTCTCATTTGAACACGTGGCTTCTTCAGTACATCAGCCATCAGCATTTTTTACATTTCTTTATCAGGCTGATTGGAAAAAGCTGGTTTTGCCCCAGATGGTTCAAAGATACTTACCCAGTTGTGTAAGGTATATTTATTCCCCCTAGATTAATGCTTTCACATCCAACAATGAAGAGAGTTGAAAAGCACAGCAGAGAGACACCACTGCAGATCATAGCCAACTTTGCAGACTCTCTCGCACCAAGTTTCAGTTTTTTTATAATGTAGCCACCGAGGACAATACCAACACCAGCACTTGGGACAATAATCACACCTGCCGGGAAGAAATTCAAGCAACATTAAAACAGGACCTATAGAAATGGTATAAAACATAAACATTGGTTTCATTCCCTAATTAGATGACTGTAAATGCTGCACTAAGATCTCCATTGTCTGATTCTCTGCTAGCAAACTGAGTCAGACTTTTCAAACCTCTGGAGTGTTGTCAAAGAATTAATAAAAGCCCCCTTATGATATTACCAGCAGCCAAAGCACTATAAGAGAACTATTGTACTTACAAGCAGAAACATTGCTTTGTATTTATTTTAGAATAGGGAGAAGGGATACATATTGCTTCAGTTTAACTACTGAAAATTTGAAGAAATCCAGATTTGGACATGAATCTTCCTCTTCCTACTCTCATAATTAATTCCAGTGAAGCACAAATGCTAACCTCAGGCAGGACTCCAAAAGCCTGCCCACCTGGGAGTGCACGCGTGAGCCTGGCTGCAAATTCTGCCTTCTGGATACTTTACTCAAGCTAAATAGCACTTTCCTACATCAGCACTCCGATTCATGTCAGCACAGCCACATGGAGTGTAAACCGATCAAACATGATTAAAGTAATTAAGATTCTAGAATTAGTATTAGGGTAAGTTTAAGACACAAAAGACGTGCCTGTGAAATTTCTGTTGCTCTGCAGTCGCAGAGCATCACCTTGTCCTCACTTGCCAGGGTCTGAGGTGGTGTTAAGTCAGTGAATGTCTTGCACTTCTTTGTTTCCCTTGGCTTTTACTTCTCACTGACATGTGAGAAGGTCTTTAAATTAGTTCTTTGCTAATAAAGATGCACTCAACATAAATATGGAATTTGAACAACTTTTGGCAGCTGCATCTATGGAGAAGGAGCTAAACTTTATAATCTAAATTCTTAAAGATGTTGGTTTTCTTTTTAAAGAAGCCGATAAGACTATCACTTGCCAATACGTTTAATTATTGCAACACATTCTCATTCTCTGCTACTTTTTCTAAAGGTGAAGGGGGCATTATATTTATCAAAACGTTGGGATCATGAAAGTAAAAATAAGAGGTAAAAATAGTCACTGCCTTAATTATACTGCCATCACCAATGGCATTATAAAACAAAATGTCATTTGATGAGGAAAAAGCTTAATGATAACCCTTCACAGAATCAAAACCAGTCTTTCTCATAAGAGCAGAAATTAAATGTGTAAGTCATTCTAGGAGAATTAAATGATTTTCACAAAGTTCAAAGCTGTTATCTCTCTTGAGCTGTTATATCTCTCACTTTCAATGACTGAATATGAAGGAGGGAAAGAAATCATGCAAATCCTTCGCTTGCATTGAAAATATTCTCTCTGGGTGAAAACGGTAACTCAGCCATCTGAGTCTACCAGGCATGCCCTGCTCTACAAAATCGGTGTAAATCTGTAAAAAATCTGTACAAAATCTCACATGACGTGTGAGGCCCATATCCATGACGAAGGCAGACTGGGATCACTTGCAATGCCTTCTAAAACACCCCTGTCAGGTGAACCAAACTCCACGGACCAAATCCGTGGCTACATCAGTTACATGAACTAAGGATCTAGCCCGAGGTAAGGGCTTACTGACAAAAAATTAACCTCAGTATTTTATTCTGCTTCCTTCCACCTCACAGCTTAGCTTTGAGTCCTTAACCTCTTTCAGATCTGAATTTACCTTTCCTTTCTTATTCTCTTGAGGGCATGGATATTGGAAAAGCCTTTCACTAGAACTGAGACACTGTGTATCTATGTCTAGTACCTTGTCAAAACTGAGCATGTAAATACTTTGCGAGGCATTAGGTTAGTGGTTCTTGCATCAATGAGTCATACTGTGCTGCTGTTTTCATCCATCCTCTGCCACACCATGAAGATCAGAACATTAAAAATGAGAACAACATAAGCAAATTGCCCACCAAGGTTCACTCTCATTCAGGAGGATGGAAAGGTAAAGGAAAGCCTACATAGAAGAAATATAAAGACCAATTCCTCCATGCAAAGTGGAGCTAGGGATGGAAAAACTCTCTCTCTGGGAAAAACTGGAAAGGCAGGAGCAGATTTCACCGTTTGTGGTGAAGGCAGCAGAGAGAAGTGCTCATTCCTTCCTATGTGTCAAGAAGCCTGACAGGTTCTTTTGCCCTAAGTACAAACTCTTCATCCTTATGCCCCTCTCTTTCCACAGGGGATGTGAAACCAGAAGTGATGTACTGTCAAAGAAATGCAGCTACTACAGTACACTTCCAGATGAGCTTCCAGGGCAAAGCAAAGCATGTACATCTAATCAGGACATGCACTCTTCTTTTTCAAAGGCATTTAGAGGAATAAAGCTTAACATCTGATACTAAGCTGTTGCACTGTACTCTCCTTCATTTCACAATGACAGTTTGGCTTACAGGAATTGTGCATGTACTAAATACACTCCTGTGTATAGTACTCCAAGGCAGTATCAGCTTTCAGTCAGCAATTTTCAAGCTTTGTCCTTTTTGCTGTTGTCAGGATGCTGTGGCACTTGAGGCTTTCCACAAAGGAAAACGATGATCTTAACAGCTAGTAATAGTCTGGGAACAGAAAACTGCAATATCTGCTAAGTGGGCTAGACTTCCAAAGGGAATACTGTGGAGATTTTCAAACCAGTTCTGCCTGGGATGCATAATATACCTTTTCTAAAACTAAAGGTAGATCCGATGCATTTGTAACCATTTTAGCAGAAGTTACCAGGACAGTGCTTTACAATACATAGTGTGCAGTTCTTCCAATTATAAAGTACTTGAATTCTAAATCTCTTTTTCACAAGTAGATCTGCTAGCAAAGCACCTGAAATTTTAACCTGGATTTGTCTAAGATCTACCTGTAACCTAAAGTCAAAGTTCATTTTTTTTGGACTTAAGAAAGCCTGGATGCTAAATGCCACCTGCTCTACACACAGAAAACAAAACTCCAAGCAAGACTGCAGCAGAAGCTGCACAAGTTCCGGACATGAAGTTTGGTACATGGCATTTTTGCTGATGATTAATGCAAGGAAACTTGGAGATTCTGTACTCAGCTGGTAATGTACATATGAGGTACAGACGCAGTAATATAAGCAACATGTAAGTCCTCCTCTTGCTAACCAGAAGTTTGTAAACTGGACACGTCTTTTCCTAGATTAGCCAGTAGCAATCTAGTACAGAATCTCCAAGTTTCCTTTTCCCATTTTTCCTAAAAAAACGATTTATAAAATTATTAACAACTGTTGACTTTAATGCTAAGTTTAGGAGTTGGGGTTGTGGAAGCAGTGCTCACTTGTCTGTCTTGTACATCCAGCCTGAGCTAGTGCATCTTCTTCTTCTGGTTCATTATAATAGTCTTTATCAAGTAATTTATAACAGGAAAAACAACATATTTTCATAGCTTCACACCCTGAACAGAGTTACATCCTTTTTTCCTCTTTTAATATACTGGCTGTTGAATATTTTGTCTGGCAAGAATGCTTCTGGTTTATCCTGAGAATGAAGCAAGTTACGGAGTAGCAATCTCATCAAGACTATAGTAAAACCCCTATACATGTGTAGCTACCCTAAGCTTCAGATAGAATCACGGTCCCATCAATCAATGTGTCCTCCTTATATAGACTAGAGGGACTTCATGCCCTGAAGAAAATCTCATCCCAGCAAGCTCTCGAATAGAAGTCATCACATGGTGCTTCTCTGACATTTCCCCTCCACACTCTAGAAAGACTCCTCGCACTTCATCCAGCCACTGCAGGTGACAACAAATTATTCCCACGTGAGGTCTCTGTGTTTTCTCTCTTTCTTCTGCTACTTTTTGTCTTTTCCTTGACTGATGCCCCTGGGCAGCTTCAACCCATACTTCATCCCTGTTCCCAAAACTCACTTTCCACTCCATCACTCCTTTTCACATGCAATAGCTGGAAGTATGGGGGAGCAAAGAGATAACCTGCTTAGCGATTAGCAGCTATTCTATATGGGAAGCACTATGGAGAAGTCAAAAAGATGCTTATAAAGACAAGTGTCTTTGATGCAGCTAGGAGAGAAGGGAGATGATCTGCATGACATGGGCCCTAATTCTGCACAACATTTTGGCCCTTTTCCGTTGGGACGTTCCCATCCCTCCCTCCTGAAAAGCAGTCCGAGGCTTAAAATTTTGTGGTTTGTAGCTCTGTTAGAAGTTGGACTTGGCTGTATATTGCTGGGGTATCAGGGGAAGTGCCATACCTGCAAAAGAGGGATCTCAGACCTGCAATGACACGTGGGAGAGAATTTGGAGAGCTCTCCTGACTAGACTACATCATTGTGCGCTCAGTGTTAAAAAGTAAAAGGGAAAAAACTACCAGCTTCGAGTGGAGAGATAACTGAAGGATGGGACAGATAAACAGCTTGTCATTGGGGAAAAAGGAAAGATTAGGATACTTTAAAGATCAAAGACGAAGTAAAATTCACAGAAAATAAGAACAGCTTTAAAAGACCTTTTAAGGTACACAAATTGCAGTAATGCCTATGGGTTTTCTACCATGGTTTTGTTGCTTTTTCCCCCCTTGAAGACCATTAACATATTAGAAAACATCTGTCTAGGCTTATGTAAAAAAACCAGACTTTTAACAATATAAATGGATTCACATTTTACTAAACACATACAGCAAACATCAAAAAATGGCCTCAATATCTAACCAAATGTACAAAGCTGGATCCGATCACCTGTTCTGACAAGCACATTTTTCGTTCATTCCTCCATTGATTCATTTCATTAGTCAAAGAACGTCAACCCCTGCAAGGTTACACTACGTGGCAATGCCTTACCAGTGTAGATGCTGGCATTGGAAGCTGGGATGCCAAACTGTGACTCGATGAACTTGGGAATGAAGGTAATAAAAGCTGTGACAATGGCACTCTCAGCTGTGTATGACAAACTCACAAAAAGGAATGTCATGTTGCTTAAGATCCTGACAGCTGCTCTTGGAAGCTCTATAAAATGACAAAAATGACAAACGAATGTTATAAATAATGAGCGAGAAACAAAAGCAAACTGAAACAAAACAAACTGATTCTCTTTGAGATGGACTGGCAATAATGGCTTGGTAGCATCTGGCTACATTTGCTAAGTGGAAGGGAGAGTGCATATTTGGGACTGCAGTCTTCGCTGTCTGCTCTTACCCTATCTCACTGCATTGCCCCAGGGCTCCAGTCCCACTTTCACAACCACAACTGAGGTCTGTTTTAACAAAACCAACTGAAGAAACAGAGTCTACACGGTAACACTATAAAGGAAAGAAAACCAGAAATAAAATGTAGCAATTTTGGAATTATTCTGATGTCTTATTTTGAAATTTTCTATCAGATAACACATACC